>NW_016824221.1:0-13134 GCF_001698545.2 Rhinopithecus bieti
AGATGGAGTCTCACTCTGTTGCCCAGGCTGGAGTGCGATGGTGTGATCTCAGCTCACTGTAACTTCTACCTCCTGGGTTCAAGTGATTCTCCTACCTCAGCCTCCCGAGTAGCTGGGATTATAGGCATGCGCCACCATACTCAGCTAATTTTGTATTTTTAGTAGAGACTGGTTTTTGCCATGTTGGCCAGGCTGGTCTCAAACTCCTGACCTCAGATGATTCACCCACCTCCGCATCCCAAAGTGCTGGGATTACAGGCATGAGCCACTGTGGTTGGGCCCCATTTTTATCTTTTATACAGTATTTTAACTATACCTTTTCCATGTTTACATACACAAATACCTGCCATTCTGTGACAGTTGCCTTTAATATTCAGTACAGTAACACATAGTAGAGGTTTGTGGCCTAGGAGTCATAGACCATACCATATAGCCTAGGTGTGCTGTAGGCTATACCACCTAGGTTTGTGTAAGTATATGCTATGATGTTAGCACAATGGTGAAATCACCTAATGACACATTTCTCAAGCTCCTCACATGGCAGGCAATACATGACTGCATATGAAAGCTCTTAAATAGGGATTAAGTTTCTAAAGTAATCTCAAAAGAAAATAGTCATTATTTACTATTTATGGAATTTTTTTTTAAAAAAGGAGCAAAAGTTTCATTTCAGTGGGAACTTAATTTGGGGCTAGAGTGTTTTATTTAACTTTCACCCCGAAGTTGCAACGTGTTTTGAAGTCCTTCCCTGTAAAATAATTATTTTAACTCAATTTAAATAAAACCCACCCAGTAAACTTCAAGCTTTAAGAAGTCTAGGTTTGGCCGGGCGCAGTGGCTCAAGCCTGTAATCCCAGCACTTTGGGAGGCCGAGACGGCTGGATCACGAGGTCAGGAGATTGAGACCATCCTGGCTAACAAGGTGAAACCCCGTCTCTACTAAAAAATACAAAATCTAGCCGGGCGAGGTGGCGGACACCTGTAGTCCCAGCTACTCGGGAGGCTGAGGCAGGAGAATGGCGTGAACCTGGGAGGCGGAGCTTGCAGTGAGCTGAGATCCGGCCACTGCACTCCAACCTGGGCGACAGAGCCAGACTCCGTCTCAAAAAAAAAAAGAAGTCTAGGTTCCTGTGAAATGTGAGAGGAAGTCAGCACTGATTTCAGAAATCTGATTATAACAAAGATCCATCCCTAAATAAGGTGAATCTGGCCGGGCGTGGTGGCCCATGCCTGTAATCCCAGCACTTTGGGAGGCCGAGACGGGAGGATCACAAGGTCAGGAGATGGAGGCCATCCTGACTAACACGGTGAAACCCCGTCTCTGCTAAAATACAAAAAATTAGCCAGGTGCGGTGGCGGGCGCCTGTAGTCCCAGCTACACGGGAGGCTGAGGCAGGAGAATGGCGTGAACCCAGGAGGCGGAGCTTGCAGTGAGCCAAGATCACGCCACTGCACTGCAGCCTGGGCCACAGAGCCAGATTCCGTCTCAAAAAAAAAAATAAATAAATAAGGTGAATCTTGGAATCCCTTCAGTTTTATTTTATTTTATTTTATTGAGACGGAGTTTCTCTCTTATTGCCCAGGCTAAAGTGCAATGTTGCGATCTAGGCTCACTGCAACCTCTGCCTCCCAGGTTCAAGTGATTCTCCTGCTTCAACCTCCCGAGTAGCTGGGATTACAGGCATGCACCACCACGCCCAGCTATTAGTAGAGATGGGATTTCAGCATGTTGATCAGGCTGGTCTGGAACTTCTGACCTCAGTGATCTGCCCACCTCGGCGTCCCAAAGTTCCAGCATTATGGGTGTGAGCCACTGTAAACAGCCCCCCTTCAATTTTAAAGCCATCACTATGCACCCTATACCTATGCTGGGCACTGGAATAAGATGAAGCACCTTCTTGGAGTTTACATGCTGATAATTGTGCCAGACAGTAATAGGTAAGAATGGCTGTGGGGAAGTCAGCTGTGTTCTAATTACAGTCGCATTTCAGGAAATTATTTAACATGTTGACTTTAACAGCCTAAGCTGCTTCTCCATGTGTGCACACAGGGTAGATCTCTGAAGGGTGGCGCTGTAACTTCTAGGGTAATGGCTGTGTTGAGTCAAGGCAGGATGACGGTTCAGCCTCCTCCCTGCTAGTGCAAAGGGCTCTTCACTTGGATTAAAGCCTTCTTTCCCAGACTGAATTGCCCACCCTCAACACCCCTCCTACAGAAAATTTGGAGTCCTCGCTTATTCCCTGGCAGCCCCTACCTAGTAGGGTGGTGAATTCATTATCAAACATGCGATAGTTTAGCGAAAACAGCAACATTTTGGAATAAATGACTGTAATGTGCGTCGTGCCTGCCAACTAACTGGCGCCAATTTTCCAGCTCAGTTGTTCTCCCTGAAAGGAAGAGTATGCTCGGATTTCACCTTGGAGGAGGAAGAGTTCAGGCTGCCACAACTGGACTAGCACTTCTGAAGATCCCAAGGCAAGGTCCCGTGACCCCACCCCACCACACCACAGCAGGCTGCTGGAGTCCTGGGACCACCTGGGTCTGTGGCCCAAATCCTTCCTCCCTAAGGAGGGGGGGGGTGTTTGAGCGGGATTGTGACATAAGATTGCCCTGGTGACATGGAGCAGATCTGGACCCAAGCCTAATAAAGGTGGCATAAATGAAGGTGTCATAAAGACAGGGCGGGGTGCACGCTTATAAGGGGCACGAGCATCTTGGGGTTGCCAGAATGACTCCCGCTCAGTGCGCAGCACCCGCGTGTGTCATGTCCCGACCGTGTTTCTGGGGCCCATGGCCTCTCCTCACGTGGCAACTATTGTGTCTACTAGTCAAGGAGGCTCAGCCTCTGGAGTGGGTCAAAGACCCGCTCCAGCTGACCTCTAACCCCCTGGGGCCGCCTGAGCCCCGGTCTTCCCGCTCCTCCCATCTCCCATGGGAATCTCCCCATGCGCCCACTCCCCCGGCAGACCCGGGGGACTTTGATTACCTGGGGCCCTCTGCTTCCTTGCAGATGTCAGCCCTGCCCCAGGAATTGACTGAAAATTTGGTTCCATTCCTGGACCCGGATTCAGCTGAAGAGCTCCCCCTGGGGCCAGAGCAGTTCTCCGCTGCACACCAGGATTTAAACAAGTTGACTCCGCAAGAAAGGCTCCCAGAGGTGGTCCCACTGCTGGACGGGGATGAGAACGAGACCCTAGTTCAGCTTCCTCGCCTCAAAAGTAAGGTTCCAACTGCAGATCTAGATCGGGCGGCAGGTCATCAGGCAGATGAAAGACTTGTTCCACTAGACAATAAGATTTCAAAACCAACCACATTTATTGTTTCGCCCAAGAACCTGAAGAAAGATGTAGCTCAGCGTTGGAGCCTTGCTGAGATTGATGGAATTCCACACCAATTATCCAAGTCTGGGCATCAGAAACAGACCTTGCAGGATGAATATTCGAGTATGGATAGACTGTATCCCAGCAGCCTGCCTCCAGAACTCAGGGTGAACTCAGATGAGCCTCCAGGGCCCGCTGAGCAAGTTGGACTTTCTCAATTCCATCTAGAGCCTGAAACTCAAAATCCAGAGACCCTTGAAGACATCCAATCCTCTTTACTCCAGCAAGATGCCCCAGGGCAGCTTCCACAGCTCCCTGAGGAGGAAGAACCTTCTTCAACCCAGGAGGAGGCCCCAGCTCTGTCTCCAGCATCCTCTATGGAGAGTCTAACTCGACCGAATCCTGAGGTGACAGTTCAACCCCCAGGTGAGGATCAATCTCTTTATAACTTGCCTGGCATTACAGTTAAACCTGCAGATGTGGAGGTTCCCATGACTCCAGAGGCTGAAAACAAGACAGAATCTTCCCAAGCCCAGCAGGAGTCCCCAGGTCAGCCTCCAGAGGAGGTGGAACCTTCTGCAACCCAACAGGAGGCCCCATCTGAGCCTCCAGGTCCTCCTATGGAGCCTGAACTTCCCCCTAGTGAGCAGGAGCAGCCAGCTCAGCCTTCTGAGTCTTCTGGGGAGGTTGAATCTTCTCCAGCCCAGCAAGAGACCCCAGCTCAGCCTCCAGAAGAGATGGAGTCATCTGCAATCCAACAGGAGGCCCCAACTGAGCTTCCAGGTCCTCCTATAGAGGCTGAACTTTCCCCCAGTGAGCAGGAGCAGCCAGCTCAGCCTTCTGGGGAGGTGGAGTCTTCTCCAGCCCAGCAGGAGGCCCCAGCTCAGCCCTCAGAACATCATGAAGTCACAGCTTCACCCCCTGGTCACCATCAAACTCAGCATTCAGATTTTCCCAATGTCTCTGTTAAGCCTCCAGACATGCAGCTCACCATAATAGAGCCTAGTGCAGAGGTGGGAACTTCTCCAATCCCCCAGGAGGCTACAGCTCAGCTCTCAGGGCCAGGTAATGATGCAGAACCTCCCGCCATCCAGCACGGGGGCCCACCTCTGCCTCCAGAGTCACTGGAAGAGGCTGGACCTTTAGCAATTCAACAGGAGACTTCAGTTCAATCTCCGGAACCTGTTAATAGTGAGAACCCCTCTCCAACCCAGCAGGAGGCTGAAGCTGAGCATCTACAGACCGCTGAGGAGGGTGAGTCTTCTCTAACCCAGCAGGAGGCCCCAGCTGAGACTCCAGAGCTCCCTAATGTTGTAGCTCAACCTCCAGAGCATTCAAACCTGAATCAAGCCACAGTTCAACCTTTGGACCTGGGGCTTACCATCACGCCAGAATCCGTGACAGAGGTTGAACTTTCTCCAACCATGCAGGAGACCCCAACTCAGCCTCCTAAGAAAGTTGTATCCCAACTTCCAGTATATCAAGAGATAACAGTTCCAACACCAGGTCAAGATGAAGCTCAGCATCCAGTGTCACCCAGCGTCACAGTTCAACCTTTGGACCTGGGACTTACCATCACTCCAGAACCCACTACGGAGGCTGAACGTTCTACACCCCTGAAGAAGACTATAGTTCCTCCAAAGCATCCTAAGGTGACACTTCCACATCCAGACCAGGTTCAGACTCAGTATTTACCCCTGACTCAAGCCACAGTTCAACCTTTGGACCTGGGGTTTATCATCACTCCAGAATCCACAACAGAGGTTGAACTTTCTACTGTCCTGATGACTATAGCTCCTCCTGCAGAACACCCTGAGGTGACACTTCCACCTTCAGACCAGGTTCAGACTCAGCATTCATACCTGACTCAAGCCATGGTTCAACCTTTGGACCTAGGGCTTACTATCACTCCAGAATCCACAACAGAGGTTGAACTTTTTCCAACCATGCAGGAGACCCCAACTCAGTCTACTAAGAAAGTTGTACCCCAACTTCTAGTACATCAAGAGGTAACAATTCCAACACCAGGTCAGCATGAAGCTCAGCATCCAATGTCACCCAGCGTCACAGTTCAACCTTTGGACCTGCGACTTACCATCACTCCAGAACCCCCTGCGGAGGTTGAACTTTCTACAGCCCTGATGAGTACAGCTCCTCCTCCAGAACACCCTGAGGTGACACTTCCACCTTCAGACAAGGGTCAGGGTCAGCATTCACACCTGACTCAAGTCACAGTTCAACCTCTGGCCCTGAAGCTTAACATAACTACAAAACCTACTACAGAGGTTAAACCATCTCCAACCACAGAGGAGACCTCGACTCAGCCTCCAGACCCAGGGCTTGCCGTAACTCCAGAGCCCATTACAGAGATTGGACATTCTTCAGCCCTGGAGAAGACTACAGCTTCTCATCCAGACCAGGTTCAGACTCTGCATCGAAGCCTGACTGAAGTCACAGGTCCACATACTGAACTAGAACCTACTCAGGATTCACTGGTGCAGTCTGAAAGTCACACCCAAAATAAGGCTTTAACTGCATCAGAGGAACAGAAGGCCTCCACAAGCACCAACATATGTGAGCTCTGTACCTGTGGAAATGAGATGCTGTCATGTATTGATCTCAGCCCAAAGCAGAGGCTCCGCCAAGTTCCTGTGCCAGAGCCCAACACCTACAATGGCACCTTCACCATCTTGTAAGAATCACCTTTCCTCAGTCATCCTCTGTGTCCTGCCTGATGTGGCAGCCTTTTCCTGGAGGCCTTCATGGGCCTCCTTTATCTCCCCAAGCCATACTGAAAACTGACTTTCTGCTTTCACCTTTGCTTGTCAATTCTGCCTTCTTATTCTCCTTTAATGTTAGACCCATTCTCCAGTCTTTTGCTTTTACTCCAGTCTTTTACTTGTTTTCTCATCCATTTTTATTTAGCCCCATCACATCATTGCTTAACCGCCGCTCTCCTCCCATTTTTGCTTCACCCTCTTTACAGCAGCCTGTCCCTCTCCCAATCTGTGATGAGGCTATAAGTGGTTAAGAGTTGATTCCGGAGCCAGACTACCTGGGGTTGAACCCAGGTCTGTTTATTAGGTTGGTGACCCAGAGCAAGTTATTCTGCTCTGTGACTGAGTTTCCTCACCTTTCAACTGGGGGTTATGCTAGTTCCCATTTCATTGGATTGTTGTGAAATTTAGGTGAGTGAATATATGAAACACTTCATCAGTGCCTAGCATATGTAGGAGTGTTGGCTGTTAACATGATTACTCAGTCCTTTAGTTATGTCCACAACTCATCGTTGTCCCTGGCTTTCGATATGTAGCACTCGTTTTGTGTCAAACCCAGGGTCAAGTATGCTACTGTCTCCAGAACATGAAAATGATAGGAGGGAAGAAATAGAATAGGCATAAAATGGAGGTATATATAATTAATCACTAAAAGAAAATGCATACTGTCGGTGCTAGAATTTACCAGAATCTATGATCCTTGAGGTGTGGAGATCAAGGAAAGCTATATGGATAAGCTAAAACTTTACTTGGGTCTTAAAGACTAGCTATAATTTGTTAAATAGAAAAAAAATGGGAGTACAGTCTAGGCAAAGGCATGGCTACAGGTATGGTTGGAATTTAGTAGACCAATCTGGCTGCAAAGAATTAGGTGAGGGAGCAATGCAGATATGATTATGTAAAACTTTGACTGTCAGCTACAGGAGTTTGAAAGTTACAGTGAGGTGTGGAAAGCCATTGAAAGTTTCCAAGCAAGAGAGGTTAAATTACTAAAACAGGAGAATTATTTTATTTTGTTTTTTGCTTTATGTAGAGCGCCCAAAAGGAAAAGCTTATTTCAGGGAGACAACTTAGAAAGGTCTTGCAAAACGTAGGAGTAAAGTGTGAAGGGGCCAAATCAGATCGGTTGTAATAAGAGTGGAAAGAAAAAGCCTAGGATGTTTCAACAGAGGGCAAAGCTTTGGTGCTACCTGGCGTAGGGTTTCTTTCTACTTATTTATTGATAGTGATAAGCTTTTGCCTATTTTTCTGTTGAATTATTTACCATTTTTGTGTTGATTTGTAGGAGTTTGTTTAGACACATAAGTGCTTTTTGATAAAATACTTACATTCAAAGTAATTAACTGGCATCGTCTGTCCAAGAGATGGGATGGATAGGAAGTTAAGCTTCCGGGAGATGCCTCATCATTTGTGCCAGTGGCCCCACATTGTTTCTTGATGAATTGCGCAAACTGGGAAGCTGATAGCTCTGGAAATGAGAAAGCAGGTGTTATTTTCTGTAACGGAATATCCCCGACAAGGTTGCCACGATTCTTTTACTTATCCTGTTCATTCTTGTCCTACCTATTCAAGGATATAAACTGTGTTTCTTCACAGAGATTTCCACGGAAACTATATTTCTCACATTGATGGAAATGTATGGAAAGCATACAGTTGGACCGAGAAACTGTGAGTGTATATTCTCTCTGAATATGACAGAAAACTAACTGCATTGTAAGATCCTTCTCAGTCCAGAATTTTGAGGTCAATACCTCTGAAAAAAGATATTTCCCCTCCATTCCCCAAATCAGCCTCTGTTGATTGCAATCCTATGGTTATTTTAAAATTAAATTTGGTAGGCTGTCTTTAAGAGGCAACTTAAATTTATTTATCATACAAATAATACATGGTTATATTCTCTTTTTTCCTCTTTTTTTTTCAGAGTCAGGATATTACTTTGTCCCCAGGCTGGAGTGCAGTGGCACAATTACATTTCATTGCAGCCTTCACCTCCCAGCCTCAAGCGATCCTTCCACCTCAGCCTCCCAAGTAGCTGGGACCACAGGTGCATGCCACCACGCCCACCCAATTTTGTATTTTTTGTAGAGACAGGGTCTTCCCATGCTGCTTAGGCTGGTCGTGCACTCCTGAGCTCAAGTTCTCCTCTCACCTTGGCCTCCTAACATACTCATATTACAGGCATGAGCCACTACCCCCAGCCCGATTCTATTTTTAATGTATAAAATGCAATAACAGTTACAACAAAAACCCTCCTTGTGCCCTACTCCCTCATCCCTGAGGTAATGCTACTCTGCATTTAGTATACATCCTTCCAGAGTTTTTCCCATTTGCCTGCATACATATTTACATAAAGCAAAATGGATTTGTTGTGTTGCTTGAAAAATCTTTTTTCTTTACATAAATGGTAACATCTTGGAATTTGATTCTTTCACTTCATGATATGTCTTAGATTCTTTCCTTCCTAGTACTCAGACGGTCACCCCATTCATTTAAACTCCTGCATCATCCATAGTCTGGATGCATCATAGTTTATTTAATAATTCCCCAATGGATGAATATTTAGATTATGCTTAGTTTTCTTGTTACCTGCATTGCTGCAGTGAAATCCCTGTACATGCTTCTTTGTGAACATGGGCAAGTATTCCTGTAGCATAGATATCTAGAAATGGAATTGTTGAAGTGAAGACTATGTAGATATAAAATTTTAATTGCCCTCAAAAATGTTGTGCCAACTTACTGTAAGTTGGAAAATACCCAGCGGTGAAAAGGTGTGGGGAGATGACATCATTCATTTCCCCCACACCTTTTCACCGCTGGGTATTCTCCAACTTTTTGTTGATGTTATGGATGAATAAAAGGGATTCCACCTAAATTTGAATTTTTCTGATTACTCATGAATTTAATTAAATATCATTATATGTTTATGGAACATTTGTGTTTCTTCTCTGAGTTTTCTATCCTTTGTTCTTTTTCCTGTTGAATTGTTTCATCCTTTTCTTACTGATTTATAGAAGGAATTGATTTAGACACAAATGATTTTGGAAAAAATGCTTACATTCAAAGTAACTGGCATTTTTCACAACAGTTTGTGTGTCACATTACCAGTTCAACTTATATAGACGAGCCATACATGAGTTCTAAATTAAAAATAAAACACATGCTAGGTGCGGTGGCTCACCCCTGTAATCCCAGCACCTTGGGAGGTCTAGGCGGGTGGATCACCTGAGGTCAGGAGTTTGAGACCAGCCTGGCCAATATGGTGAAACCCCGTCTCTACTAAAAATGCAAAAATTAGGGAGGTGTGGTGGTGGGTGCCTGTAATCCCAGCTGCTTGGGAAGCTGAGGCAGGAGAATTACTTTATTTATTTTTTGACACCTAATTTTGTTCTTGTCGCCCAGGCTGGAGTGCAATGGTACGATCTTGGCTCATTGCAACCTCCACCACATCCACCTCCTGGGTTCAAGCGATTCTCCTGCCTCAGCCTCCCGGGTAGTTGGAATTACAGGTGCCCACCACCATGCCCAGCTAATTTTTATATTTTTAGTAGAGACAGGGTTTCACCATGTTGACCAGGCTGGTCTTGAACTCATGACCTCAGGTGATTCACCTGCCTTGGCTTCCCAAAGTGCTGGGATTACAGGTATGAGCCACCATGCCAGGCCAGAGCTACATTTTAAAAGCAAGACAATTATTACAAAAGTCAGGATAGTTGTTACCTAATTTGGGTTGGAGAGAGGGATTTGATTGGAAAGGGGCACACTGGGGCTTCTGGGATGCTAGCAATGTTCTTTTATAACAATATGGGTATCTCCTTTTTAATAATTAAACTGAATATTTGGCCAGGTGAGGTGGCTCATGTCTGCAATCGCAACACTTTGGGAGGCAGAGACAGGAGGATCACTTGAGCCAGGAGTTTGACACCAGTCTAGGAACAGAATGAGACCCTGTCTCAGAAATTAAATTAAATTAAATACAAAGAACATTGATGTCCTGTGCACTGTATGCACATTGTAGTTCTCACATTTTTTTTGATAGGGGAGAAAGGTTGAATGGCTTCACTTGCAGCCCTGACATGGTTCCATGTGGGGCTTTCATAATAAGGTTTGGGAAAAGAGGAGGAAATGGAAGTTCTGCTGATCTTGGTGCCACCCAGAGGTGGATTCTAACAGGGACTTTGGGATCTAGAGAGGAGACAGTTTGGTGGGAAGAGTGGGTAGGGGTGTGCTTGTGTGTGTGTGCGCTTTCCTGTGTGTGTGTGTGTGTGTGCGCGCTTGTGTGTGTGTGCGCTTTCCTGTGTGTGCCTGTGTGTGTGTGTGTGTGTGTGTGTGTGTGTGTGGTGGACATAGATGGACACAACAAGGAAAATGTAAGGAAAGGTTTGAATGAAAGAGCAGATACCACCGTCTTGAAATGACCATGACCCAGCTTTCCCCCACATGCAGGACATAGTCCTGTGTGGCAAATAGTTGTACTTTGCATTTTAATCTAGAAATGACTTTTTCATTTTCCAGAATTCTCAGTGAAAATTATTTGACTGAATTACATAAGGATTCATTTGAAGGCCTGCTATCCCTCCAGTATTTGTAAGTTAGTTAATCACATTTATAAGTTTTTAGTCACATTATCCATAAAATGAATAAGGGGTTCAAATTAGATAATCTCTAAGATTTCTTCCAGCAATAAAATTCTGCAATTCTGTAGGTTTGTATAGGGTCTCAGCCCATCTCTAGCATTAGCTATGTCCTGTGCATTTTCAGTTTTTAAATTATATAGACAAAATGCAGACAGAAAAAAGTTTCACATGGTAAGAAGATCTGAGCAGTGACTGACACTCATATGAACCTTGTTTTATAAGGGTTCACACACCATCTTCTTCTATTCAGTCTACAACCAATAGATCAAATCTAATCTATGGTCTATTTTTAAATAGCCCATTAAGTTAAGAATGGTTTCTGCATTTTTAAAGGACTGTGAAAGTAAAAGAAAAGAAAGAGAAATATGTGAGAGATCATATGTGGCCCACAAAGCCTAAAATATTTACTGTCTGACTTTCACAAAAAAAGATTTGAAAAAATTAGTTGAGTAGGATGAAAGGAATTAAAGTTAACTTCAGATTGTTACCTAAAGGAGAAGAAAATATAGACCACCTACATTCATTTGAACATCATTAATCCAGAAATTTTTGGTAATTTAATATGAATTAAAATAACATTAAATATTAAAAATCAGCTGAATTGTATAAATAATAGATCAAGAATATTAAGCTACCAACAGAATAGACTAGTATTAAGGATTTCATTTCAAGAATTGTTATATGAAAACAGATGTTTAAAATGATGGTTAAGTGGTAGAGCTAGAAATGTTTACACTAAGAAGCATACCAGAAATGCCCCTAACTCTTCACCAATTACAAAATAACTGTCTCCCCAGCCCTGTTACCAAGAAAGGGATACCTGCATAGTATTTCTGTCTGTTTAGAGACAAGAAGATACTATGTTCATTGCTATGGAAGCTTGATTCTTATCCTTTGTCCATAGAGGTGTGTATGTCGTTAATCCTTATTAAGCTCATTAGTGATGCTGTTTTGCAAACATTCTTTCAAATGTAGAGGAATCAAGGCAAGTGGATATAAAGACCCTCAAGTGGATGCCAAAGTGCTACAGTGGCTGTGAAGTAACAAAACTACATTTCCTTTAAAATAGTCATTTTCCTCCTACTCCCCCAGCTATTCATTTATTTTACAAATATTTGAATTTGCTTTATTTCCATGTGTCAGTTTTAAACATGGTGGGCAATGCAGATGAGCAAGACCTAGTCCATGCTTGCAAGGAGTTTATGCTCAGAAGAAATGGTATAAAAAATAACTACATTAAAAAGAAGAAATGGATGTGGGCATGAGGAGGGATACATTGTTTCTGGAGCATAGAAAAGGGGAAAATGCCTTCAATCTGGACCCAGGAGGATGTTACTAAACAATGCCGTTTGAATAGGACTTTGAAGGGCCATTGTGTAACATCAGACAGACATCTTAGGGAAAATATTCTAAACTTGCAAAAGGAAAATGGGAGAAGGGCAAATCACAGGAAAGTATTCGAGGAATGCCATGAGTACCTGTAGAGTACAAGGAGGGAGAGTAGGACATTGGAACCAGATCTTCTAGGGCTTTGAATGCCCAGCTGAGGAGCCATCATGGGGAACCGTGTTACTGCAGCAGTGCTGTAGATAGATCTGCATCACAATCACTGAGAGGGCGCGTTAGAACTCAGTTCCGGACTCCGCCCTCGTGGTTACTGATTCAGTTGGTCTAGAGTGGGACCAAGAATTTGCATCTTCAATAATTTCCCAGGAAATGGTGGTCTTTGCAAACCACTTCTGGAGAGTTTATCTGATGACTGTGTGCAGGATAGTTTAGGAAGGAAGAGACTAGAGATGGAGACATCAGCCAGACAGCGTTACACCAAATTAATTCCAAATTAAATCCAGGTAAAGAGGGAGGGACAAGCCCCATCACTGTATAACTGAAGAAATTGCTTTCATGAAGTATTAATGCAATATAAAACCAAAAATGAGTTTCTATTAATATGATAGAAATTGATTCTATGAATATGATTTGAATTAGTTCAAAGTTATGTGTTAGTTAAAGGGGTAACTTCCTTTCAAATGATGTGAAAGGATGTGTTTTATTTCTTCTGATATTGAACTGGCTTAGGAAAACAGACCTAAACTAGGAAGGTGTATAAATGTGAGACTATGGCCGGGTGTGGTGGCTCAAGCCTGTAATCCCAGCACTTTGGGAGGCCGAGACAGGTGGATCACGAGGTCAGGAGATCGAGACCATTCTGGCTAACATGGTGAAACCCCATCTCTACTAAAAAATACAAAAAACTAGCCGGGTGAGGTGGCGGGCGCCTGTAGTCCCAGCTACTCAGGAGGCTGAGGCAGGAGAATGGTGTAAACGTGGGAGGCGGAGCTTGCAGTGAGCTGAGATCCCACCACTGCACTCCAGCCCAGGTGACAGAGTGAGACTCCGTCTCAA
>NW_016824221.1:13234-16132 GCF_001698545.2 Rhinopithecus bieti
AAAAAAAAAAAAAAAAAAAAAAAAAAAAAAAGATGTGTATTCTATTTATGAAAACCATGAAGGTGAGACTCTAGGAGAGGTATGGGCAGGGTTAGGAGCTCTGGAAAGTTCAAACACAAGTCGAGACATTTAGACTTGAGATGAAAAATGTGTATTCAATATTATTCTAAACTCTTGCTATTATTCATACTAATCAACCTCTAATAACTAATCAAGGCAATATTTTTCTTTTACTTTTTCCTAGAGATTTATCCTGCAATAAAATACAGTTTGTTGAAAGACATACATTTGAACCACTACCATTTTTGCAATATCTGTAAGTTACAAATATCACTTGATTACATTTGGAATTTTTTTAAAACTTAATTGTAAACCTCTTTGAAATATGATTAAAATTTTACCAGTAGGAAGCTACTAAAATTATACAGCAAATCCTTTTTGTCTCTAGCAAAGATTAGTGTGAGAATTACAAAGATCATAGTGAATCATGAGAGAGCAGTGGTTCTCAACTGGTGTGATTTTGTACTCAGGTGACATTTGGTAATGTCTGGATACAGTTTTGGTTGACAAAACTGAGTGTGCTCCTGGCATCTAGTGCGCAGAGGCCAGGGATGCTGCTAAACATCCTCCAAGGCACAAGACAAATGCCCACAGCAAACAGTTATAGAGTCCAAAATGTCGATGGCACTGAAGTTGTGAAATCCTGTTCTAGAGAAATAAAGATCACTTATCACAGGTATTTACTGAGCATTCACTGTTTTGCAGCTAATGCACCACATGTGCAATGCTAAGGTATAAATCATAAGCCAGTATCTTCCACAGTGAGATTTCCTTAGTGCATAGAGAAAGGATTAGGGTTATGTTCCATCCTATATAAATTAGAATCACAACAAATGATAAATGTTCTGAAATTTTTTTTTCTTTTGGCTTGTGTCTTCTTTTGTAGAAATCTTCGTTGCAATTTACTCGCAGAACTGAGCTTTGGAACATTTCAGGCCTGGCACGGAATGCAGTTTTTACACAAGTTGTAAGTGAAATAGAAGATGAATACATGTAAACAACTATTTATGTATAAAAATACATACAATTATTGGTTAGCTGGGTATAATCCCATTATGAACTCTGAAAAGTATGTCTTAAGATCCATTCATTTTTCTCAAATGGGGAAACTAAGGTACAAAGAGGCCAAGAGACGTACATAGCTTATATATGACCTGCTCTGCTTGTGCTAGTTCTGACCTTTGGCATGGGCAAGAAAAGGCATCAAACAAGTGACCCTCAAATTAGCCTTGTTGCTGGGTGGGGTGGCTCAGGCCTGTAATCCCAGCACTTTGGGAGCCACATGTTCTCACTTATAAGTGGGAGCTATACATTGAGTACATATGGACAAAGAAAGGAACAACAGGTACCGGGGAGCTGTTGTTCCCGTGGCAGGTGGGAGGAGGGTGAGAATCAAAAAGCTACCTATTGTGTACTATGCTTATTACCTGGGTGACAAAATGATCTGTACACCAGACCCCTGTGATATGCAATTTACCTGTATTAGAAACCTGCACATGTACCCCTAAACCTAAAATAGAAGTTACAAAAAATAAATGAAGGCTGGGCGTGGTGGTGGCTCATGCCTGTAATCCCAGCACTTTGGGAGACCAAGGTTGGTGGATCACCTGAGGTCAGGAGTTTGAGACCAGCCTGACCAACGTGGTGAAACCCCGTCTCTACTAAAAATACAAAAATTAGCTGGGCATGGTGGCAGGTGCCTGTAATCCCAGCTGCTCAAGGGGCTGAGGCAGGAGAATCGCTTGAACCCGGGAGGCGGAGGTTGCAGTGAGCTGAGGTCATGCCATGGCACTCAAGCCTGGGTGGTAGAGCGAGACTCTGACAGAGATGGGGTTTTACCACGTTGGTCCGGCTGGTCTGGAACTCCTGACCTCAGATGATCCGCCCTCCTCGGCCTCCCAAAGTGCTGGGATTACAGGCATGAGCCACCATGCCCGGCCAATAAATGGAAATGTTGACTCAAAAGAAGGAAGGGAGGGAGGGAAATGAAGAAAGAAAGAGAAAGAAAGAAAAGAAAAATGTAAAAACCCGTAAGGTTAAAGTAAACCCTTTTTCTTCCTATAGATTAAGCACATGAGTTCAGATTACAGCTTTGCTTCTCCTTTCTTTCTTTTCTTTTCTTTTCTTTTCTTTTTTTTTTTTTTTTTTGTGGGGGGGGATGGAGTTTTGTTCTTATTGCCCAGGCTGTAGTGCAATGGCACGATCTTGGCTCACCGCAACCTCCACCTCCCAGGTTCAAGCGATTCCCCTGCCTCAGTCTCCTAGTAGCTGGGATTACAGGCATGCGCCACCACACTCGGCTAATTTTGTATTTTTAGTAGAGATGGGGTTGCTCTATGTTGGTCAGGCTGGTCTTGAACTCCCGACCTCAGGTGATCTGCCTGCCTCAGCCTCCTAAAGTGCTAGGATTACAGGCGTGAGCCACCGCACCCAGCAGTTTAGCTTCTTAATAGCTTGGTGACCTAGGACAAGTTGTGTAACCTCAGTTTCCTCATTTATAAAATAGGGCAATAATATCTAGCACATAAAGTTGTTGTGAGGATTAAATGTGAAATGCCGATCACAAACACCTAGCAGCCCAATAGATACTCACTGTAATTATTATTATTTTTATAATTTCTGCAAAAGTGATGATTCTTGGGTTAATGTAAAGGCTGATTTTCTTTTATTTCTTCCTATTTCTTTTCTTTTCTTGTTCACTGAAAAGAATTAAAAGAAAATAGATTGCAGCATTTTGGAATAAAAATTCTCATCGAAATGAATTTATTCATTTTATTGACATATAAACAAAATGTCGTTTGTTTATTCAGTAAACTTTTTTTTTTTTTTTTTTTTTTT
>NW_016824221.1:18139-19271 GCF_001698545.2 Rhinopithecus bieti
ATCTTTTAAGTACAGAATGTTTTATTGGGGTTCATATCATGAATGTTTCTGCTTTCTTCTTCAGAGACATGGGAAAAACACAAGTCCCACTTGCAACACTTAAGAACATTCTCACGATGACTATTGAACTGGAAAAACTGTAAGTTATTTTTTTCTTAGATTTATTTTTACTTAATTGGATCTTTAGGTTTGTTTTATTATTTTTTTAAGTCAGGTTTATTGATATATAATTTTCATGTAATTCACCCTTTTTAAGGGTACAGTTTGATGAGTTCTGACAGATGTATAGTTACATAACCACCACCACATTCCCAATATCAAGCATTTCTGTTGCCTCAAAAAGGCCCCTTGTATCCCTTTGTAGTCAATTCCCTCCCCTCACCATCAGCCCCTGTTAGCTACTAATCTGATTTCTGTTCCTATACTTTTGCCTTTTCCAGAATGTCTCATAAATGAAATCATATAGCGTGTCGCCTCTTATGTTTGGCTTCTTTCACTTCGCTTTTTTTTTTTGAGATGGAGTCTCGCTGTCACCCAGGCTGCAGTGCAGCGGCATGACCTAGGCTCACTGCAACCTCCGCCTCCCAGGTTCAAGCGATTCTCCTGCCTCAGCCTCCCGAGTAGCTTAGCTTACAGGTGCATGCCACCACGCCCAGCAAATTTTTGTATTTTTAGTAGAGACAGGGTTTCACCATGTTGGCCAGGCTGGTTTCGAACTCCTGACCTCAATTGATCCACCCACCTCGGCCTCCCAAAGTGCTTGAGTTACAGGTGTGAGACACCGCACTCGACCCAGCAGATTCTTCTTTTTCTTTTTCTTTTTTTTTTGAGACAGAGCCTCGTTGCTGGAGTGCAGCAACAAGATCTCAGCTGTGGGGAAAAGAAAGCGAGATCAGCTTGTTACCATGTCTATATAGAAGGAAGTAGACATAAAAGACTCCATTTAGTTCTGTATTTGAGATGCTGTTAATCTGTGACCTTACCTCCAACCTTGTCCTTGCAAGAGACATGTGCTGTGGTGACTTAAGTTTAAAAGGATTTTGGGCTGTGCAGGATGTGCTTTGTTAAACAAGTGCCTAAAGGCTGCTTATGGTTAAAGGTCATCACCATTCTCTTAAATCTCAAGAAAGAG
>NW_016824221.1:19762-31095 GCF_001698545.2 Rhinopithecus bieti
AAAAAAAAAAAAAAAAAAAAAAAAAAAAGTTTTCTGAAAAGTAGAAGTTTTTAATTTTGATCAGCTTTAAGTTAGCAATTTTTTCTTATGGCTTGTGCTTTTTTGTTTCGTACCTAAGAAATCTTTAAGAACGTGTTGTCTAATCCAAAGTGGAAAAGATTTACTCCTATGTCTTCTCCCAGAAATACTATAATTTAGGTCTATGATCCGTTTTTAGTTAATTTGAATATATGGTGTGAGGATGTATTTTTTTTTTTTTTTGCAATTGTATATTTATTTTTTGGAGAAACGAGATCTCACTATGTTGCCCAGGCTGGTTTCAAACTCCTGGCCTCAGTGATCCTCCTGCCTCACCCTCCCAGAGTACTGGGATTACAGGCATGAGGCACCGTGCCTGGCCTTCTTTGCAATTATATATATATACAGATGTGTGTGTGTGTGTGTGTATGTGTGTATATATATGTGTGTGTGTGTGCATATATGTATATGTGTGTGTGTACATATATGTGTATATATATATTAGCCAGGTGTGGTGGCACAGGCCTGTAGTCCCAGCTACTAGGGAGGCTGAGGTGGGAGGGTCACTTGAACTCAGGAGGTGGAGGTTGCAGTGAGCCAAGATGGCACCACTGCACTCCAGCCTGGGTGACAGAGCAAGACGTTGTCTTAAAAAAAAATTATATATATGTATATATGTGTGTATATATATGTGTGTGTGTGTATATGTATATATTTCTGCAGGGCCCTACTGTGAGTTTGTTACACAACTGACTGCAACTTAAATAGTGCCACCACCCCACAATATGGCAAACTAAATAGAAACTGTTTTGCTAAGGCTGGTTGAGGGCAGTATGCAAGATTAGCATGGAAAGGGCCCTTCATTTCACACTCTGTTAATTTTTGTCAGGTCACTTTCTTATCTTGACCACATTGTCAGATCTGTTTTACTGCTCTAGCCTCACTTCCCTCAGTCTCCTGCAGCATCTTCCCTGTCAGCTAGATCCCTTCTTCTCTGGATGAAGTCCTCTTCATCGACCAGCTTTCTCACTTGGTTCTCTAAGACAGTGAGGATCTGTCTGCTTTTGTCTTGACCATTAGTGGATAGGAAAAATGCTCTCATTCTCTGTAACTATTTGTCACCAAGGCCATAAAGACATTGAACTAACTGCCTTATTGGAGTTTATTACTGGAAGTCTTCAGGAGTTTACACATTTATATACCAAGTAAGTAGGCCAGTGCATTTGTCTTGTCTCATGTTTAATGATCTTTAATGGCGTATTGAAAAATTACCATTCTCAAGTAAAGATAATGTATACGTCAGGTCATTTACAGTCTCAAAGGTTTGTCAGTATACTTTAAAACAATCCTGGGAACAGTTCTATATTGAAGGAGACTGAAGAATCATGAACACTAGGCGGCGCTGGGGCTGGCAAGCACGTGGCAGAGGCGGTGCCAACGGGGGCTGCTGAGGCGGGCAGAGGGTTGGCGGCGCCTGGAAGCCTGTCGCTGGCACTGTCCCGGTGGGAGGCTCGGCAGCGGGCATGTCGGTGGTGGGGCTGAAGAACCATTTCTACAAGGCAAGCCAGCTGGTCAGTGAGAAGGTGGGAGGGGCTGAGGGGACCAAGCTGGATGATGACTTCAAAGAGATGGAGAAGGTGGATGTCACCAGCAAGGCGGTGACGGAAGTGCTGGCCAGGACCATCAAGTACCTGCAGCCCAACCCAAGCCTCGCAGGTAAGCTGACCATGCTCAACATGGTGTCCGAGATCCGGGGCCAGGTGAAGAACCCCAGCTACCTGCAGTCGGAGGGGCTCCTGAGCGAGTGCCTGATCCCCCACCTGAAGGAGCTAGGCGGTGAGTCCAACGTCGGTGACACACTGCTGGATGTTGGCAAGTCCATGAAGCACCTGGTGGAGGTGAAGGACTCCTTGGACATAGAGGTCAAGCAGAACTTCATTGACCACCTCCAGAACCTGTGCGAGAACGACCTGAAGGAGATCCAGCACCACCAGTTGGAGGGCCGACGCCTGGACTTTGACTAAAAGAAGAAGCGGCAGGGCAAGATCCCCAATAAGGAGATGCGCCAGGTGCTGGAGAAGTTTGAGGAGTCCAAGGAGGTGGCAGAAACCAGCATGCGCAACCTCCTGGAGACCAATATCGAGCAGGTGAGTCAGCTCCCAACCCTGGTGGAGGCGCAGCTGGACTGCTACCGGCGGGCCATGCAGATCCCGGACAAGCTGGCAGAGTAGCCCAAGCGCAGAATGCAGGAAGCTTCCTCACGCCCCAAGCGGGAGTATAAGCCCAAGTCCCGGGAGCCCTTTGACCTCGGAGAGCCTGAGCAGTCCAACGGGGGCTTCCCCAGCACCACAGTCCCCAAGATCACAGCTTCCTCTTTCCGATCTTCCTACAAGCCCATCTGGACTCCTAGCAGGAGCATGCCACCCATAGACGAGCGGAGCTGCAAGGTGCTGTACAACTTCGAACCCTAGAACCATGGGGAGCTGGGCTTCCATGAGGGTGACGTCATCACCTTGACCAACCAGATCAACTACAACTGGTATAGGGCATGCTGGACGGCCAGTTGGGCTTCTTCCTGCTCAGCTACGTGGACACGCTCGTGCCCCTGCCGCAGTGACTCGCCAGCGCCCCGCCCCTCTGTCCACACTGGGCGGCACCCCCTGCCGGGTCTTCTGCCTTCCTCCGGGCTCCTGCTGCTAGGATGGTTTCCGAGCCTGCCGGTGTCACCCAGTCCCAGGTCCTCGAGGTACTCCCTGAGCAGGGAGCCACACTTGGGTGGGGGGCTTATCTGGGTGGGTGGGGACGCCTGTTTACACTGGCGCTGACCCCCAACGGTGACAGCTCCCTTCCCTACTGCATTGCGCCAGCCTCCTCCTCACTCCCCAACTCCTTGCCTAGCTGGCCCAGGTGGGGCTAATCCTAAGGTACTCTCACAAACACTAGTGTTCCACCGCGGCAGCACCCACCTCCGTCCTGATCCCATGGGGACCCGGCCCACTGCCTGCCCTCGTGTCCTGTGGCCTTAACGGGATGAGATCGAGCGTCCCCCGGGTTGGCTCAGAGACAGGACCTTGGTTTTAAATCCTGTCCCAGCCTGGTGCTGGAGATGGGCTCTGACCCCACTCCAGGGCCACTGCACCCCCACCTCACACATGCACTCCTTCTCCCCAAGGCCAGGGCAGAGGGCCTCACTGCTTCCCCTGCCTGCTGTCAGCTTGCAGCCCGGGGACAGAGGCCAGCTGGGATCTGTCCCAGGACAGAGAACATAGCCTCCTTCAGGGCCCTGCCTCCCAAGCCCCGCCCTCACAAAGCCAAGTACCTTTTCAGCTTTTCTTTTTTTTTTTTTTTTTTGAGACGGAGTCTGGCTCTATCCCCCAGGCTGGAGCGCAGTGGCCGGATCTCACCTCACTGCAAACTCCGCCTCCCAGGTTCATGCCATTCTCCTGCCTCAGCCTCCCGAGTAGCTGGGATTACAGGCGCCCGCCACCTCGCCCGGCTAGTTTTTTGTATTTTTTAGTAGAGACGGGGTTTCACCGTGTTAGCCAGGATGGTCTCGATCTCCTGACCTCGTGATCCACCCGTCTCGTCCTTTTCAGCTTTTCAACTGCCCCCAGCCAGGACCACGGAGGCCTGTGTCACTCTAGCACAAGCTGCCACCACCAACCACCCACATACACCCCAGCACACTTCGCACGGGATCACAGCCCCAGCCGTGCTGCTGAGGGCCAAGCACAAAGGCTCCAGTGAGCAAATGTTAAAGCCCCTGGTGGCCAGGCCTCCCCTTTCCCAGCCGCTACCACCCCACCCTGTGGGAAGTGGCCCTGACCATCTCCTCTAGGCCACAGCAGGCGGCCCTGGGGTCTCCAGACCCCTGCCCAGACTAGTAGGTCCGCAGCCCCAACATCTGCTTCCTCTGTCACCCAATCCAAAATCGATGAAATGGGGGGTCCTCTGGACTGGGCCACATTCACATTCCTCTCCCACTGTGGCCCAGCCTGAAGCCTCTGGACCCCAGGCTCTGCTCTGCGCCCTCTTTGTCAGCAGTACATGAAGGGCGCAGACACCCTGGCAGAGATGAGCACACAGCCTTGGACACGGTCCAGCGCAAAGTGAAATGTGTGCCTGAATTTTGTAAACAGAAGTATTAAATGTCTTTCTACAAAAAGAAAAAAAAAAATCATGAACACTAAATGTAATGTCTGATGTTTGGTGATGTTTGATTGGATTCTCAATTTTTTAAGCCATGATATGATTAGGACAATTGTGAAAATGTGTATATGGACTACATAGTAGGCAATGATAATATTATTAAGTTTCCTTGGGTGATGATAGTATTCTGGTTATGTAGGAGAATGCCTTAGTTCTTGGGGGCTGCACACTGAAGTCTTTAATGGTGAAGGGTCGTTATGTCTGCAACTGACTCAAATAGTTTGTCCAGAAAATGTATAGACAAACACACATGGAAAGCAAATGTGACAAAGTATTAGCTACTGTGGATTCCAGATGAAAGTTATACAGGTGTTCGTTAGACCATTTGAAAATGCTTCCCAGCCATCCTAAGGCTTAAAGAAAAAAAAAAGAAAATGTTTAAAATCAAAAGTTGGGGGCAGGAAAAGAATAACAAAACCTCTAGGCTCGTGCCTATAATCCCAGCACTTTGGGAGGCCAAGGAGAAAGAGTTGCTCGAGCTCAGGAGTTCGAGACCAGCCTGGGCAACATGATGAAACCCCATCTCTACAAAATGTACAAAAATGAGCCAGGTGTGGTGGCACAAACCTGTAGTTCTAGCTACTCAGGAGGCTGAGGTGGGAGGATCACTTGAGCCCAGGAGACAGAGGCTTCAGTGAGCCAAGATTGTACCACTGCACTCAGCCTGTGTAACAGAGTGAGACCCAGCTTCAAAACAAACAAAAGAAACACCTTTGTGTCAGAGTTAAGGTTGCTGTATAATAAAATGCTGGGTTACGGTTCTGGGTCCAGTCCCCATGAAGATCAGAGGCTTCCACTGGACCCAAAGGAGTAATACTAGTCACTTGTGATTATTCCTCTGTAGGTTTGAAAGATGTGTCAGGCCAACTTATTGGATGCAGTTGTAATCTAAAACTCTATACATTGTACCCCCAACTCATAGACTTCAGGTATCCATGAAACACTCTTCTGTTTCCAGTCTTAATGTGGCCCTAATAAAGCCATCCTTTTGGAGGACTCAGAAAAGTGCGCCCCCTCCCCCCCCACCCAAAACCTCTGTAACGTAATAATTATAGTCGTTAACATTTATTGAGCACTCACTGTGTGCCAGGCATTTTTCACATATTGATTTCATTTAATCCTCAAAACTCATTAGAGGTAGGTACTATTATAACAAGGCCAAGGAACAGAGATTAAGCAGTTTTCCCAAATTCACGTTATTAGTGGAGCTGGGATTTAAGCCTAGTCTGGCTGTGGAATCTGTATTCTTAATGACCATGCTATACTGCCTAAGACTGTAACTCCAGTTACAGAGATTGTTTTTCTCTCTGAAACTGCCCCAATAAGCCATAACAATAAATTAATCAATTGTCTTGGTTATCTCTTTTGCCCAAATTTATACTTTGAAAAAAATTCAAACATGCCAGAAAGATGAAAGAATAGTACAGAATCCAATCAAAGATCGGGCACTGCATGTCATGGCTTCATTTCCTTTAATCTAAAACATTCCTCTACTTTCTTTGATCTTTCATGACGTTGGCATGTTTTAAGAGTCAAAGATAGTTGTCTTGTAAATTGTCCTACAATCTGGATTTCTCTGTTTCCTCATGATGAGATTCAAGTGAAGCATTTTTGGGAAGAATACTGCATAGGCGATGTATCCTTCCTGCCTTGGGATCGCAGGTGACCTGTAATATGAGGTTTGATCACTTGTTGAAGGTAATCTTCCAGGTCTCTCCATTGTAGTTATTTTGCTGGGTGTGGTGGCTCATGCTTGTAATCCCAGCACTTTGGAAGGCTGAGACGAGCAGATTGCTGGAGTCTAGGAGTTTTAGACTAGCCTGAGCAAAAGGTGAAACCCTGTGTCTGCTAAAAATAAAAAAAAAAAAAAAAAAAAAAAAAGCTGGGTGTGGTGGTGCAAGCCTATAGTCCCAGGGACTGAATTTGAAGTGTCACTTGAGCCCAGAGGGGTCAAGGCTGCAGTGGGCTATGATTTTGCCACCGTATTTCAGCCTGGGTGATAGAGTCAGACCTTGTCTCGTTTTTTAAAAAAGTAATTTTTCCTATAGTTAATAAATAATGTGTGAGGTAGTACTTTGAGATCAGTGAAGATCCTGTTCTCAGATGTCTTTTCACCCAGCTGTCCATCAGTGATAATCCTTGTCTGAATCAATTTTTATTACTGGTGGTTGCAAAGTGACACTTTTTAAAATTCTGTCATTCCTTCCACATTTATCATCTGGCTTTATTTCATTAAAGAACAACTCCCCTTCTTTCTTTTTTAATATCATTCTTCATTGATTCTCTTTTATATATTAATTATGTTATAGCTTATTATTGTTGTTATTCTTTTGAATGCTCAAATTGTCCAGATTTGACCAATGCAATCTCTGTTATTTTTTTTAACCCCACAATCCACGTTGAACTAAGCTATTTTTAATGCCCAGAGTAATTTCTAGTATTTCCCACTCCCAACAGGAATTGAGAAAGGGCCTCCAGAAGTTGGGGACTTATTCAGACTCTTCTTAGAAGTCTACCTTCTTCCTGTGTACTTTCAGCCCAAAGTGAGACTTTTGAGTTGGGAAGAAATACTTCTCAATTAAACTACTGATCAGCGTCACCCAATTCTAATCCCAACCACCTTTATTCTAAGCATACCATACTCACTGCCATGCTTACCCTTCAGTTGGGCACCTCTGTCCTCCTTCCTATCGGCCTTCTAGTTCCTACCCAACTGTTCAGTCCACAGGCCTCAATAACACCTTTTCGCCCAGCCCTCTGGTAGCATTGGCCTGCCTCCTTTACCTTACTCAACGCTTTACACTAAATTTATTGTGTCTCTAGTTTTTCATCTATAGGATCTTACCTAAGCCATATGGCCCTGCTGCCTCTGCCAATTTAAAAACAGCATTGAGGCTGTCTGCGAGACAGTCAAGCTGCATTGCAACAGTACCTGTCTGACAAGCACCATACATTGTCGTGAGTCCAAATTGCCTGGTGATCAATTGTTACATTATTTTAAGTATTTGTTTTTAAATTTTTTATTTTTAATTGATAAATTTGTAAAGTAATGATATAATTGCTTTATTTTTATTTACTCATTCAGAGTTAAACTCCCTCAATTTCTGAACTATTCCCTTGCTGAGAGTCAGGTTCTCAGTTATTATTAGAAAATGTAATAATAGAACTGTTCCATATTCATAAAGGACCAAGACAAAGGAATGGGAAGACTAGGCAATAACATTAACATCCACACACTGTGTACTGTGCTCTCTGCTTGGTGCTTTGCCCCCAGTGATAATTTCTTCATACAGTGCAATGTAGTTTGTAAGCTGATTTTATATCCATGAGATCTCAAGTACTCTCAGCCTTATAGGACAGATGTAGATCCGGGTTTTTTTTGTTTTTGTTTTTACAATTTTATAAGAGTGCAAGTGATGCTATTTTATTTGAAGCCTGAGAGCTTCTGGTTCCATAACCAGAAATTGCTGCCTGGCTCTTCTAATGGAATGAGGGATTTTCCAAGCTTAGACCATCCAACTCTGAAGTTGCTCTGAATCTCAAACCTTTCTATTCACAGAACAAATGCTCAAGTGCTTTCAGGAGTTTTTCTGTAGATTAGGTTTATTAGCACCAACTTCATGACTTCTAAAATGTGACTGCTTTCATGTCCAGCTTGAATACAGGTATCTACCAGTGATATGGGGTGGATGATGAATAATGCCTGGCTACTTATTTAAAGAAAATGTTGCTTATTTTTCAAAACTTTTTTTTACCAATTATATTCTTCCCTTCTCCCCAAGAGGTGGGCAGAAAAGCATTGGTAATCTCCTTTTACAGATGAGGAAAAACAAGATCAGAGGTGCTAGGTGCTGTACCTTGTGCCAGGTCTTCTGTCCCAATTCTGTGTTCTCCCCAAGCCCATCTTTCTCCTTTCTCACAATCTTGACTTCTTCCTCTGACCCTCAGCACCACCCAAAATACTTTTAATTCTGGAAAAGAAAGCCAGCTGCACACTGGTACATTTGACCTTCATGCAGTCAGAAGCTTTGGATGATTCCGCATCCAAAATATTAGAGATGAAATGAAAGCAAAGTAGGCATCTGACGAACGTTGCATTTTCCCTTCTGCATTTTAGGACCTCAAGTAATGTTTATCCAGAAACTGCTGTCATACCATAGATTCATTGTACATTCAACAACATAAGCCTACAATCTGGCAAATTAAAAATCTCTTAACCTACACCCTGAATCCCTGCCCAAATTTAAGAAAAGAATTAGGGTGGACACAGTTTTTTCCATGTCGCGTCTTCTGTGATGGGGCTACAGTATGTGGGAGCAGAGAATGGGGTGGGTGGGTGGCGCGTGTGCCAGATGAGGATCTATCAGCAATGGGAGGGATCTTCCACTTTAGCATCTCCACCCTGCTCCTCTCAGAGGACTGCCTTTCATTGCATTCAGCTGTGATGGTAGCGAGACTACAGGTACACTGAGGACAAGGAGAGAGGGAGCCTTGTGCTCTCTCTGCATCTGAGGCAGGACAGCACAGGGTACGGAGCAGTCTGCAGAGAGGCCAGCTCATCAGGTCATCATGGTAGCACTTGTCTTCCACCTTGAGCTTTGACTGAGCACTGGGCAACTGGCCCCTGGGGATCAACAGAATAATCCTAAGCAGACTTACTCTGTGTCACACTATGGAATGTTCCAAGTAGGTGGCCATGTTTTCAAAAGATGTTTTTTCCTCCTTTTGTTGCCATTTCATAGGTTTAGGATTGGGTGTATGTTTCTGCTCTGAATGGCACTCGAATGTTTGCTGACTCCTACTCCGTGTGACTGGGGCGTACAGCTGTGGACTGATGCATGCCGTCCCATCATCTTTCATGATCAAAGCAGTCTCTTCTTTTTTCACAGCTGAAGAAGCATCCATAGGGAATCCAGAAGGAGCGTTCATGAAGGTGTTACAGGCCCGGAAGGAGCACACGAGCACTGAGCTGACTGTTGAGCCGGAGGCGCCCTCAGACAGCAGTGGCATCAACTTGTCAGGCTTTGGGAGTGAGCAGCTAGACACCAATGACGAGAGTGAGGTTATCAGTGCACTAAGTTACATCTTGCCTTATTTCTCAGCAGGAAATCTAGATGCGGAATCAATGTTGTTACCATTCATGAAACTACTCTTTTCTAATGCGCAAGATGGAGATAGGCCCCTGAGTATAAGGGAAGAAAAAACTGCCATGCTTATGCAGACCAGCCTTCTAGGTAAGAAATTTAAAGGCCAAATATTTGAGAAGAAATCAGAAAGTATCCAACCACAGGAAAAGAGCCTGATAAAGATTCAAAGTATAGGCAACAACCTGCAGAGAGTGAACAGAGTCCTCACGGGCCCAAGGAGCATCCAGAAAAGGCACTTCAAAGAGGTGGGAAAGCCGAGCACCAGGAGGGAGGAGGGTGCACAGGCATTTGTGGAGAACGCTGCCCAAGAAAAAAGGCTCAGGAGCCCAGTCCCAGGGGAGCTGGAACAGCCTCACATAGAGAAGTTAGCAGGAAATGCCATCTACATGAAGCCTTCATTCACCCAAGAGCGTAAGGCGGCAGTCTCCTCTGTGCTGAAACGCTTCTTCATGGGCGAGCCTTCTGCTTCCATCCCTGCAAAAGCCCTACCTCAGGTCAGAGACAGATCAAAAGACTCAACATATAGTATTTTAATTTTAGAAAATGCAGAGGCTAGAGTTAAGAATACAAAGGCTGCTAGACCAATCGTACATTCCAGAAAAAACGACCGCTCTCATAAAACTCGCTACCGTGTGGCCCACAGAACACCCAAGGCCAAAAAGAGTCGAAATTTGAGAAAGAAAAATTATCTCAATAGACTGATGCTTGCAAACAGGCCGCCATTCTCTGCAGCAAACAGCCTCATAAATTCCCCTTCACAAAGGGCTTTTTTGCCTTTAGTAGACCTGAGTCCTAAGGAAAATCCTTTTCCTAAACTATTTGAAGAACGTGTTACAGAGAACACGAAGGTAAAAGACACAACTGCAAGAAATGCCTTCAAAGAAAACATTTTTATGGAAACCACTACTATGCCAGAAGGCACCATCTCTGAAAACACAAACTACAATCCTCCTCCTGAGGCAGATTCTGCTGGGATTGCGTTCAACTTAGGGCCATCTGTTAAACAAACCGATCCAACACAATGGGAATACAACAACGTGGGCACTGACCTGTCCCCCGAGCCCAAAAGCTTCAATTATCCATTGCTCTCATCCCCAGGTGATCAGTTTGAAATTCAGCTAACCGAGCAGCTACGATCCCTCATCCCCACCGAGGATGTGAGAAGGTTTATTTCTCATGTTATCCGGACCTTAAAGATGGACTGCTCTGACACCCATGTACAACTGACCTGTGCCAAGCTCATCTCCAGGACAGGCCTCCTGATGAAGCTTCTTAGTGAGCAGAAGGAAGTAAAGGCGTCCAAGGCAGAATGGGATACGGACCAATGGAAAACTGAGAACTATATTAATGAGAGCATGGAAACCCAGAGTGAACAGAAAGAGCAGAAGTCGAGCGAGGTGAGGACCACACAGAAACATGAGACCCAGATTTCCCATCATTTAGTGTATGCCAGGAAAGTGCCCACACCAGAGAACCTGGAATTCCCAGGCCATAGCTTGTCTTGGCCATGTAAGTTTGGCCATGACTGTGATCTCCCACTTTGCTCATTTAGAGAGTGAAATAGATTAGTACACAAGATGAACTGTAGGTGAGGTGGGGTGGCTCACGCCTGTAATCCCAGCACTTTGGGAGGCCGAGGTGGGTGGATCACTTGAGGTCAGGAGTTTGAGACCAGGTTGGCCAACATAGTGAAACCCTGTCTCCACAAAAATAAAAAAAAATTAGCTGGGGTGATGACACATGCCTGTAGTCCCAGCTACTCGAGAGGCTGAGGTGGGAGGATCACCTGAACCCAGGGAAGTGGAGTCTGTAGTGAACTGTGATCACACCACTGCACTCCAGCCTGGGTGACAGAGTGAGACTCTGTCTCAAAAGAAAAAAAAACAAAAAACCTGTAAGCTACTCACCTGGAATACTGGGGTTTTGAGAAGTTAGCTTCCATCCTTTTTTTTTTTTTTT
>NW_016824221.1:33596-35771 GCF_001698545.2 Rhinopithecus bieti
GTGATCCGCCCGTCTCGGCCTCCCAAAGTGCTGGGATTACAGGCTTGAGCCACCGTGCCCGGCCTGTCTCTTCCTTTTCAATAGTTACATCCTTTCCTTCCTTTCCTTTTTTTTTTCTTTCTCAGGGCCTTGTTCTCACCCAGGCTGGAGAGCAATGGTGTGATCTAGCTCACTGTAACCTCAAACTCCTGGGCTTAGGGGATCCTCCTGCCTCAGCTTCCAGACTGGCTGGGACTACAGGCAGGCAGTGAAATTTTAAAACTTTTTCTGTAGACACAAGGTCTCGCTATGTTGCCCAGGCTGGTTTTCCTGCCACTTTAGAGCAGGTTTCCTTTTTTTTCATACTTTTAAGAGTTTTTTATTAGAAATTGTCCATTGAATGTTAGCTAAAACAGTCAATAAAATGCATTCTCAGCTGCATGCAAGACCCTAAGTTAGATACAGTTAGTCCTCTTCATCAGCAGGTCCACATCTTCAGATTCAACTGGATGAGGTGAATATTTGAAAAAAGAAATAATAAAAATACAAATAGAAAGTACAGTATAACAACTGTTGCCATTGTACAATATCTATACATTTTATTAGTGATGACCTAAAGTACATAGGGCCACGCATGGTGACTGACACTTGTAGTCCCAACACTTTGGGAGGCCAACCTGGGCAGCATAGTGAGACCTTGTCTTCAATAAAAATTAAAAAAATAGCCGGGTGTGGTGGTATGCACCTGTAGTCCCAGCTACTCAGGTGACTGAGGTGGGAGAATCATTGGAGCCCAGGAGGTTGAGGCTGCAGTGAGCTGTGATTGTGACACTGCACTCCAGCCTAAGTGACAGGACGATCCTGTCTCCAAGTAAGTAAATAAAGTATTTGGGGGGATGTGTGTTGGTTATATGCAAATGCTGCACCATTATAAGGGGTTGAGCATTCACCGATTCTGGCATGGTCGGGGGGCGGTATCCTAGAACCAGTCCCCCGCAGGATAGCAAGGATGACTGAACTGTGGAAGAATCAAAGCTCTGTTGAACAGCATACAATTCCTGTCTTCAAACAACTTATCTCCTCAGGTAGATGAGACTTATAATGAATAAAAGGAATGAATACAGATTTGGAGATAGTGGTTGTTGTGATGGAAAATCTTAATTGTGTTTTCTTCCAAAACAGATTCGTTGGAAGAAGAGAAGGGCATCAAACGAAGATAACTTGAGCCCAAGCTAAGTCGTCTGGATGGCCTGGAGCCATGTTTGAAAAATTTTACTATTAAGTATTGTTTTTACTGATTAAATCAATGATAACGTTCTTTACTTTGTGGTTGTGTTCTTCAAAATGAGGATTTTTAACAATAATAAAAATAAAGCTTGTTTGTTAGATCATTTTTAATTTTAATAAATTGCTTCCTGAATATTTGACTAAAGAGAAAACTAGGCCAATCTAAGCAGAGTCCAAATGAAGTAGAAAGTCCATAGAGAACGAGGAAAAAAGGAAACTGTTGAACCACGGACACAGTAAAAGGAAAAGACTGGCCGGGCGCAATGACTCACACCTGTAATCCCAGCACTTTGGGAGGCTGAGCTCCCAAAAAGAAGAAGAAAGCAAAGAAAAAAATGTATATTTGTGACAAAGTCTGTTTCTGTCTCCCAAGCTAGAGTGCAATGGCAGAATCATAGCTCACTGCAGCCTCAAACTCCTGGGCTCAAGGCATCCTCCTGCCTTAAAGGCCTCCGGAAGGGTTGGGATTACAGGAAGAAGCCACTGCGAGGCTAGATTTTTTTTTTTGAAACAAGGTTTGACTCTCACCCAGGCTGGAGTGCAGTGGTGCCATCTCGACTCACTGCAACCTCTGCCTCCCAGGCTCAAGCGATCCTCCTGCCTCAGCTTCTCAAGTAGCTGGAACTACAGGCACGTGCCACCAAGCCTGGTGAATTTTTGTATTTTTTGTAAAGAAGGGGTCTCAATATGTTGCCCAGGCTGGTCTTGAATTCCTGGGTTACAGTGATCCACCCACCTCGGCCTCCCAAAGTGCTGGGATTACAGGTGTGAGTCACCACGACTGGCCAAAAAAAAGTTGAAGTGTTAAAATCAAAAAAATTCACCAAGCCGTTTTGCATATTTTTCTGGAAAGATAAAGGTGTGTGTATATATATGTATATACACACACACACACACACACACACACAG
>NW_016824221.1:37019-41859 GCF_001698545.2 Rhinopithecus bieti
TATATATGTGTGTGTATATATATGTGTGTGTATATATATATGTGTGTGTATATATATGTGTATATATATATGTATGTGTATATATATGTGTGTGTATATATATATGTGTGTGTATATATATGTGTATATATATATGTGTGTGTATATATATGTGTGTGTATATATATATGTGTGTGTGTATATGTGTGTGTGTGTATATGTGTGTGTGTGTATATGTGTGTGTATATATGTGTGTGTATATATGTGTGTGTATATATATGTGTGTGTATATATATGTGTGTGTATATATATGTATATGTATGTGTGTGTTTGTTTTCCCAATTCCTCACAACACTCCTTTTTATTAATTTTTATTGAGATGTAATTTATATACCACAAATTCATCCATTTAAATAAGTGCAGAATTTAGTGGGTTTTAGTATAGCATTCACAAGGCTGTACAGCCATCACCACTATTTAATTCCAGAACATTTTCATCACCCCAGAAAGAAGCCCCAGAATCACTGACCCTACTCCCCATTTCCTCTCCCATTTCCTGGCAAGTATTTACTTACTTCCTATGAATTTGCCCATTTGGGACATTTCATATAAATGAAATCATAAAATACATGATTTCACTAAAGACTTTTGTGTGTGACTTCAAACAGTTAAGTAGGCATAACATAACATTTAAACTCTAATCACTGCCCCTCCCCCTACCTTTTCTTTGAGACAGGGTCTCACTCTGTCTTCCCAGCTGGAGTGCAGTGGTGTGATCATGGCCCACTGCAGCCTTAACCTCCCCTGGCTCAGGTGATCCTCCTACCTCAGTCTCATAAGTAACTGGGACCACAGGCACACACCACCACACTACTGGCTAATTTTTGCATTGTTTGCAGAGACAGGATTTCGCTATGTTGCCCAGGCTGATCTTGAACTCATGGACTCAAGTGATCCTCCTACCTCAGTCTCCCAAAGTACTGGGATTGCAGGCATCAGCTACCACACCTGGTTATCTTTAACCATTTTTAAGTGTACAATTCAGTAGTGTTAAGTACATTCACATTGTTCTACAACAAATCTCCAGAACTTTTTCATCTTCCCAAATTGAAACTCTGTACCTATTAAACACTAACTCCCCATTCTCTCCTTCTCCCAGCCCACAGTAACCACCCTTCTACTTTCTGTTTCTGTGAATCTGACCACTCTAAGTACCTCATGTGAGTGGAATCACACAGTATTTCTCCTTTGGTAACTGGCTTATTTCGCTTAGCATAATGCCATCAAGGGTTCTCCATGTCAGAATTTCCTTCCTTTCAAGGCTGAAGAATACATCCATTATATGGATCAATCACATTTGTGTCATCCATTCATCAGTTAATGCACATGGAGGTTGTTTCCACCTTTTGGTCATTGAGAATAATGCTGCTGCATACATATGTGTATACGTTTCTGAATGATTAAATGTTTGCAATTATTTTGACTATATATGTATGAATAGAATTACTAGGTCATATAGTAGCTCTAAGTTGAACTTTTTGACTAACCGCCAAAGTATTTTCCACAGTGCTACATGGTTTTACTTTCTCCAGTTTCCCCAAATCCTCTCCAACACTTTTTATTTTTATTTTTTTTAAACAATTACACCCATGCTAGTGAATGTGAAGTGGCATCTCATTGTGGTTTGGATTTTATTTTAATTTTTAAAATCAAAAGAATATACTTGGCCTTAGGTGATGGCTCACGCCTGTAATGCCAGCATTTTGGGGGGCCAAGGTGGGTGGATCACCTGAGTTTAGGAGTTCAAGACCAGCCTGGCCAACATGGTGAAACCCCATCTCTACTAAAATACAAAATTAGCTGGGTGTGGTGGCAGGTGCCTGTAATCCCAGCTACTCAGAAGGCTGAGGCAGGAGAATCACTTGACCCAGGAGGTGGAGGTTGCCATGAGTTGGAATCGCGCCACTGCACTCCAGCCTGAGAGATGCTGTCCAAAAAAAAAAAAAAAAATAAATATATATATATATACACACACACACACACACAAAGTGTGTATATATATACACACACTTTTCTAGTATAATAAAATTATTTTACAAAAGAAGTCCATTACTAACACACGCTTGCATGCAAAGCACAAGACACATCTAAGGACCGGGCGTGGTGGCTCATGCCTGTAATCCCAGCACTTTGGGAGGCCAAGGTGGGCAGATCACTTGAGGTCAGGAGTTCCAGACCAGTGTGGCCAACATAGTAAAACCCCATCTCTACTAAAAATACAAAAATTAGCAAGGCGTGCTGGTGGGCACCTGTAATCCAAGCTGCTCAAGAGGCTGAGGCAGAAGAATCGCTTGAGCCCAGGAGGTGGAGGTTGCAGTGAGCCAAGATCCCGCCATTGCACTCCAACCTAGGCGACAGCAAGGCTCCATCTCAAAAAAAAAGTACTAAAATTAAGTTGCCAAGAATTTACATGTAGTCCTTTCTACATATAAGACATAAATACCTGATACTTGATTCATTCCCTTCATTCTTCAGCCAGCCTGCCAGGACAAGTCTGGCAACGATTCTGACCATCGGGCAAACGTAATTACCTTTTTCAGTTTATGTTAGGACAGCCTACGTGGGTTTACATTTGGCTTAATATAATACTACTCTACTTCTCCAATAAGTATTTAAGCATTTATTTAAAAAATTTGCCGGGCGCAGTGGCTCAAGCCTGTAATCCCAGCACTTTGGGAGGCCGAGACGGGTGGATCATGAGGTCAGGAGATCGAGACCATCCTGGCTAACACGGTGAAACCCCATTTCTACTAAAAATACAAAAAACTAGCCGGGCGCGGTGGCGGGCGCCTGGAGTCCCAGCTACTCGGGGGGCTGAGGCAGGAGAATGGCATAAACCCGGGAGGCGGAGCTTGCAGTGAGCTGAGATCTGGCCACTGCACTCCAGCCTGAGCGACAGAGCAAGACTCCGTCTCAAAAAAAACAAAAAATAAAAAGAAATTCATTTTAACCACTTGTACTACCCTAGTCTCTCTGAGAAAACATGACATGCCTTACTTCGAGGAAAAGGGGTCCTTTTCCTCACAAATATTTCCTCATAAACTTTATTTTTTAAATGCTTTTAAAACCAGATTCTAATTTAACTAATCTAGATTTGCAAAATTATAAAGAAAATGTCTTGCCAGTTGTTGCTTCGGTTATGCTAATTTCACAATTTAGTACATCGCAACTATGTATTTAATACAAAGCAGCCTTGGCGCGGGGCGGGGGGTGTTTAACAAAATGCATCTCAGCACCAGCCTAGAGAAACTTTTCTGTGTGAAAACAGAAGTGGGGTTACCATGGAGAAATTCGTTATGGATTTCGGGAGGGCCTTTTCCTCAGAAATAGAGTGAAAAGTAAAAGTCGCTGTGTAAGAAATCTGATACTGACGCTGTGTGACAGAAGTCGGTCCAAAAGTTCATCTTCGGCGATTATGTCCAGATGATCAACTACACATCTTCTGCAATAGGTGACACGAAACTGCATTTCCCAAGCAAGGCAAAGCAATCAAATGAGTTAAGACGCCCGTTCCTGCGGTCTTGTACTTTTATTTTTGATTTAACCAAAACAATTTTGAATCGGATAAATTACCAAATTTGGTTGGGTCTTGTTTGGCTTTCTGCTTTGCTTTTTAATCAGCCATTTACCAGCAACTGTTGCACGGGCCCATTAGCACTCGAAGAATAAAAACAAACACACAGGACCAGATAAGGTTCCCCTACTAACCCAAATGATCCGTTTCCTTAACACAATTTAAAAACCACAGCTAGTGAAAAGCATGTTTTTGTGTGTGTTTGTGTGCTACAATCTGTCCAAATCCTTAATTCCCTTTTAAGGAATAGATATAAAATAAAAATCTGAAAGAAACCTCATTAGAAATGCAAAGAGGTTTGCAAAACAAGAGGCTTTTTTCATTCCAGAAAATCACAGCAAAACAAGGGGAGAAAAATGAATGCAATGGGTATGTGTTTGCCAAAGTTTCTATCCTGCCCAGTGGAGACACTGTACTGCACACAATTTTTAAAGAGGAAAAGAAGGGGTTGGTTGGTGGGGGAGAGAGATCGAGTGAGTGTGGCCTGCAAACTGCAACAATGCAATCTCCATTTTGAACAATGCACCTCTTTCCTCTTGTAAATCTAGTAGTTTTGCCACTTGATGTGTCCTTGCATTTCCCCTATTTCGGTGGTCAGCGGGGTTGGGGGGCGATCAGAGCAGGAAGCACAGCACAGGAGTGAGCAAGGGGAAGGGGGGAGGGCAGAGGAGGTAGGGAAGGAATCTGCAGCAATTGGGCTGGGTGGGTACCTGGAGTGCTACTGTAGGCGGATCCCCTGTGGTCAGGAGTTCGAGACTGGCCTGGCCAACATGATGAAACCCCATCTCTACTAAAAATACAAAAATTAGCTGGGCATGGAGGTGCGCACCTCTAATCCCAGCTACTCAGGAGGCTGAGGCTGGAGAATCGCCTAAACCAGGGAGGTGGAGGTTGCCGTGAGATGAGATCACGCCACTGCACTCCAGCCTGGGCAACAAGAGCAAAACTCCGTCTCAAAACAAAAAATCAAGATGGCTACTTCCTTTTTTTCTTTTTGTTTTTGTTTTTTGAGATGGAGTCTCCCTCTTTTGCCAGGCTGGAGTGCAGTGGCACCATCTCAGCTGACTGCAACTTCTGCCTCCCAGGTTCAAGTGATTCTCCTACCTCAGCCTCCTGCGTAGCTGGGACTACAGGCACGTGCCACCACACCCAGCTAATTTTTAAGTAGAGACTGGGTTTCACCATGTTGGCCAGGATGGTCTTGATCTCTTGACCTCATGATCCTCC
>NW_016824221.1:42743-45904 GCF_001698545.2 Rhinopithecus bieti
AAAAAAAAAAAAAAAAAACAAAAAATAACACAAAAATACCATAATCTACCTCACATCTATAAAAGATCTAACAGACGTATCTGGAAGCTAAAGTGATCTATAAACAATTATAGTGATTTTTAACAGTTTAAGCAAAATGAGTAAATACCATAACCTGGGTATAAAATTTTGTATAAAAAATAATTGGAGCTAAAATTTAACCATTTATACACTTAAATGGATGCAATTTATTACGTGTAAGTTAGATCTCATTGACGTTAATTAAAATACTTTGAATGTTAAAATAAAATCGGAAGAGTCAGAACTAGTATCAAAGAGACCAATGATAAAATCATGACTTTAGAAACAAGACAGGTTTGTGTGTTTTGGCTCTGCCACTTACTATGTGGCCTTAGGCAAATTACTTAATTTCTCTAACTCTTAGTTTTGAGGGTAACAGTAGTAGCAATAGAAATAATAGTAGCTAATTATTTATGAAGCACTTATTTTATGAAAGGCACTGTGCTAAAGTGCTTTACCTGAGTTATTTCATTTATCCTCTCAACAGTTTCTGGAGTATGTACTATCATCGCTCTCACTGTTTGGTAAATAAATATAAACCAAAGCCCATGGAAGTTAAAGAAAGGTCATAAAGCCAGTACATAGAAGACTAAGGATTAGAATTCCGGTGGTCTGATTTCAGAAGCATGGCTATATACTGCCTTCCAAGATGCTATGAGAATTAAATGATTTGTACATAAAGTGTTTATAACAGTTTGACATATAAATGCTTAATTTAATGTTACTATGTTATTTTACTTGCTATTACACAAATTATCCATCCCATCCCTCTTAAATACAGCAGTGTTTCTACTTTACATGGCCTGTTTTGAATAACTTAATCCAGCAACGTTTTTTTTAACTAGATTAATATTTACAAGAGAGTTATATTTGTCAGGAAATTTCATTTGTCTCCTAGTCGAAACTCTTAATAACCAAATTTAACATATCTAATTTGTGACTTATTTTATAAATTTGTTGTGACAAGATCCTCCATTAATTTTACCATTACAAGGAAAATCTACATTCAATATACGGCAAACGCCATTCAATATACAATAAACACCAACTTATTTCTATTATTTTAAGGATATTATCTATATATTTCTCTAATGATTTCAGTGATGTTAGCTTACTCGTCTGGTAAATCATTATCGAATAAACGACTACAGTCCACAACTTGTCCTCCTGTGCCAATTCGGTCTCTGAAGATTTACTATTAAATGATAGAAATATTACTAAGATTCGTACAACTAGAAAGAATTATTATAATAAAAAATTTATATCTTTAGAAGACACCTGGCTTAGCTTATTTTAATACTTTAGAATGACCTCTTCGGTTTCTACTAAAATTTATAATTTCTTTTCCCATAGATTTTTCCCTTTAGGAGTAATATTAGAATTCTAAAGTTTTGTATCCTTTACCATGTTCATTGAAGAAGCCTAATTCCTTTTTAACTGTAGTAATGGTGCATAGAAGAGTCACTACTGTACTTAAGAAGAGGCATAACATATTAAGAGTATATTCATATACAAAGGAGTTTGAAAAGTCCACATTAAGTTTAATACTTGATAATCTGACCATCTAAAAAATATACTAGGCTGGGCGTGGTGCTCACACCTGTAATCCCAGCACTTTGGGAGGCCGAGGCAGGTGGATAACAAAGTCAGGAGATCGAGACCCTCCTGGCCAACATGGTGAAACCCCATCTCTACTAAAATATAAAACAGTAACCGGGCATGAAAGCATGTGCCTGTAGTCCCAGCTATTGGGGAGGCTGAGGCAGGGGAATCACTTGAACCTGGGAGGCAGAGGTTGCAGTGAGCTGCAATTGCACCATTGCACTCCAGTCTGGCGAAAGAGCGAGACTCAATCTCAAAAACAAACAAACAAACAAACAAACAAAAAAAAAAAACTGTATTCTAGCAAGAGGGGCCATCCTGCTATTCCAGCAAGAAAGCAATCCTTGGATTCCATGACTTTTAACAGGACCATTATCCAGTGTAGTATAAAACCACCACAAAAAATGAAGCAAGAGATGTGAATTCTAGAGCAGGCTCTAGTAACCAGTTTAGCACTGTAGCCTTGAACAAAACACTTAATAAACAAGGTTTAGATGATCCCCATCTGAATAATGAGAAAGTTAGCTTAATTGATATCCCTGAAGTCCTTCTTTGCTGCTCCAGTATTAATTCTACTTCTGGTAACTTTCCCAAAAGACAGAAAAAGGTACAGTCAAACTTGACTATAAACCAACTTCTTAAATAATAGGTTAACAGAAAAAGTATTATTATATCTAAAGATCCTTCATTCAAAGAAGGGTCTCAAAATTCTGAAATCTTCCAGTTCTGTGAACATTTTGAAAGATTACTTCAACACAGAACTCCTTCACATTAATTCCCATTTAGAGGACAGAACACTATGAACACCTACTCGGCAAATGTAAACAAAACATCATTATGGCCGGGCGAGGTGGCTCAAGCCTGTAATCCCAGCACTTTGGGAGGCCGAGACGGGCGGATCACAAGGTCAGGAGATCGAGACCATCCTGGCTAACCTGGTGATACCCCATCTCTACTAAAAAATACAAAAAACTAGCTGGGTGAGGTGGCGGGCGCCTGTAGTCCCAGCTACTCGGGAGGCTGAGGCAGGAGAATGGCGTGAACCCGAAAGGCGGAGCTTGCAGTGAGCTGAGATCCGGCCACTGCACTCCAGTTTGGGTGACAGAGCAAGACTCCGTCTCAAAAAAAAAAAAAAAAAAAAAAAATCATTATGAAAACTGTACTAGAAAACTGTATCAATCAGTTTTTAAATAGATAAAATAAGTGAAATGCTTACCAAAATACAATCACAGTAGAAACAATGTATTTTCTTGTTAGCTTTGTTTAGAATAATAGTAAGATTCAAAGCTAAAGAGTTTCATGGGCTTAAATTTACATCTCCAGAATGCTATGTTAATAGCACAGCTATTAACGGGTTAAATGAATTACATACCCACCATGGACTATCTTCCTACATTAAAAATGCTGTAGATTTTGCAAGCCTTAATGCAAAGTAGGAGAAAAAAAAAACAGTAACAATGCTATAGAAATGTATTTATGGGCCAAAAAAAAAAAAAAAA
>NW_016824221.1:46789-59143 GCF_001698545.2 Rhinopithecus bieti
ACGGTGGCTCACGCCTGTAATCCCAGCACTTTGGGAGGCCGTCACCTGAGGTCGGGAGTTCGAGACCAGCCTGACCAACATGGAGAAACCTTGTCTCTACTAAAAATACAAAAAAAAAAAAAAAATCAGCCGGGCGTGGTGGTGCATGCCTCTAATCCCAGCTACTCAGGAGGCTGAGGCAGGAGAATCGCTTGAACCTGGGAGGCGGAGGTTGCAGTGAGCCAAGATCCTGCCATTGTACTCCAGCCTGGGCAATAAGAGTGAAACTCCGTCTCAAAAAAAAAAAAAAAAAAAATTAATTGCAAAGACTATAAATACTAAAAATGATTATGGTAAGTGAAAGAAAGTAAAGTAGAAATTTAATGTTCACTGGAATTAAAGACATAAATATATACATTTAATATACATATTTATGTAAAATAACTAGAGGGGAATAGTTTTTAAAGTTAGTCCTCTAGTGTTCTTTTGTCCATTTTCCAAAAAGTATATATACCTGCTTACAATTATTTGTTAGAGGGCTAATTCTGAAAGAACTGGAACTCATTCTGTTTTTGAATGACAGAACTAAAGAATCATAATGTTTGAGTCCAGCCTCTCTCTCTCTTATTAATGGTCCCATTATGAACAGCAGATTCACAGAAGATCTTTAAATAAATACATATATATACACATATTTAAGAGTAAAACATTTCTTATCTATGTAGTGTACTCCAGTAGGTATATTCCTTTTCTTTTTTTTTTCCTTTTTCTTTTTTTTTTTTTTGAGACGGAGTTTCACTCTTGTTGCCCAGGCTGGAGTGCAATGGCATGAACTCAGCTCACTGCAACCTCCGCCTCCCAGGTTCAAGTGATTCTCCTGCCTCAGCCTCCTGAGTAACTGGGATTACAGGCATGTGCCACCACACCTGACTAATTTTGTATTTTCAGTAGAGATGGGTTTCTCCATGTTGGTCAAGCTGGTCTCAAACTCCCGACCTCAGGTGATCCACCCGCCTTGGCCTCCCAAAGTGCTGGGATTACAGGTGTGAGCCACCATACCTGGCCTCCAGTAGGTATATTTCTAATGTCTAACAAAGGCTGCTATTTATATAAATGCAAATTCACATCTAGTAAAACTATTTTGTTACTACTAGACAGTAGTTGGCAAGCATTATGTAACATAACAAATCAAAAACAAAAGGAATACTTATATGTGAAAGTACTGTCATGACTGAATTTATTTTGATTTTTTTTTTTTTTGCTCCCTTCTCAATCTAAGAATCTCCCTTCTCAATCTAAGAATGACAGGAAAGATAGTCCATGGTGGGTATGTAATTCATATTTTTTAAGGATTAAATCAGATAATTATGCAAAACTCTTAGCATAGTGCCTGGCACATAAATGGTCAATAAATGTTAGTTGTCATTATTATTTTTTAACTAACCATTTCAAATGACATGCACACAAAAAAGTATTAATAAGAAGCCAAGAATAAACTGTAGAATCTGGGTTTCCATCAGTTCTGCCGCTAATTCATTCAGGAGCAACTCACTTATTCTCTCAGATGCCTCATCTGTAAGAGATGTAACACTGGTCTGACCCTGAAAGTTACAGTAAGGAACAATGTCACCCAAAGCACGCTGGTTTTACTTTGATTACAGCACTTATAGCTGAATGCTTTTACAACTGTATGCCACTGTCTACTTATTTGTGAATTGATAAAAGGAGGAGACCATATCTCAGTCTTTGTATTTTCCACTCCAACCTGGTAGAACATTGCATCAGGTAGGTGCTCAATAAATATTTGATAAATTCAATATCACTGCACATCAAAAAGGTCAAATAAATTAATACAATGAAACAGTCACAAGAAACACAAAGAAAAATCCATGCCCCTAAACTACAGTCCCTAGTTATCCAATCAAAAATGTGGACACTCTTCTCTTTGCAAAAATAAATGGGTACTACTAAGTTGGCTATACAGCGGATTCTGCAGAGCAGCTCCTCCTCTCCTATTCAGTCCTTTCAATGTGGCATGCTCCCTTTGCCAGCAGGTCTTTGCCCTCAGAGGACAGGATTCGTGCCTTTTTCTCCTTTATACAGCCAGGGTTTAGAACAGTAGCACATTAAGTCTTCAATAAATGTTGGGTAAATTGAACTGGGGATAATGTCAGACATTTGACCCATAATTTTTCATTTTCCTGAGTAAGAAAACAGTTCATTTTTATATGCGACTCGTTTTCCAATCGCATTGGCCTTTCTCTCCTGTTGGTTACCCTGTCAGCCCAGAAATACAAGAACTTCTCAGACGCCTTTAAATACCTTGGACTAAGAACTTCTAGTTCAGTTTTCTGCCTTTTTCTTTTTTACAAGGTCAATATATACCTATGCTGTGGTATCATACTACATTAAAAGAGACAATCTCTTAATATATTTAACATTCAATGCCAAATTTACTCTTTTTTTGTTTATTAATTTATTTAGCTCTTATGTGAGTTTGTTTAGCATAAGCGTCTGGTCTAAAATCCCATTACAATGACTAAGTATTTTTTACATTATGTAAAAAATAATTCTATAGAAACAAACACACACACACACACACAAAAAAAGCCTGTTGAAAAATGAATTCCCATTTATGTTCCAATGGAAAGACCCACCCAAAAGACTGTCACGTGATTATGCTAAGTCACCTTATAAATCCATTATGAAAACCGCTTCTAATGTCTTGATCTTGGTCTAATCTTCTAAACGCCCAGGTTGGTGATAAACTGAGCTATACTTAAGTAGTCGATAGAGCTGTCGTACACTCAAAATAATGTTTAATCTTTATCTTTTAATTTTGTCACAGCTGTGTTATATATCATACCGTTCTTACCCCTTCGTAATTGCCCTTTAACTGCCACCTTAAACACTCCAATCACCTCAATAAAAACGTTTCGTCCACAAAGCCACCAAAACCAGAAAAGGGTACTAAGAAATGTTAAAAGGTATATACATCCTGACACTTTTTTTTTTTTTCCGTTCTGGATATCAATCATTTCTTAAAACTTTTAAATTAACCAGAAATGAAGCATCAGCTCTCACTTAGCTGTAAAGTTTCACGTATTTAAAACGTTTCATTTTTTTTTTAAGTCTACAAAATAAATTTAGACCAGGAATTTTTACCAATGTTTCAGACATACACAAGAAGTTATGTCTGAACCCCTACCAACATACTCAAATATATATATTTATATATATGAGAATACATATATAGTACATGTGTATATGTATATGCACACATACATATACACGTATACACGCACCCACACACACATATATATAAATTTGAAAAGCAGTGTATATATAGTATATATATACAAAATTGTATATATAATATATAAATATATAAAATTGAAAAGACACAACCAGTGTCTTTGAGGTGGCTGATGGCATTGGAAAGAAGATGAACACAACCAAGAAATCCAGCACCTTGTTTCTTATGGATCTTCTTGTGATTCCGTACACTGATCTTAACTGAATCAGACTTTTCAATACACCAAAAATCAAAACAGCTGCATGAGTATGTTGGTAGTTATAGGCAGTTGGCGTAAAATTTTCTTTTGTTTGTTCTTTTGATTGCCCTTAAAGTTACCCAAATATGCTTCAGAGCCCTGGCTAGATTATGGCCAAAATACATGAGTTAATCCACAGGAGTGAATTTAATTTTTTTTAAAATCTTGAAAGTAAAACTTTAAAAACATTTTAGTATTATTTTTGTCACATCTGCCACTCTCAAGCTGGGCTATAATTTCTAGTTAGTAAAAATCTATTAGTAGCTAGCATTCTAATAACACCAAAGAGAGTTTATTGAAATAACTTCTTTCCAAAAAAAAGAATCTTTAAAACTTTTATCACAGTCACATTTTAAAATACATTTCAATGACATGACCTATTTTCAAGGGGATAGTGTCAAGGCTGACAGACCAAAAATCTGACCTACCTGTTATATTTTTAAATGCTGTAGAACAAAAGCTGTTTGTAACACTTTTCCCCTGCTTCTTTCCTGTATGCAGGCCTTGAGCGAGCAGGACTCTTGCAGATTTCACTTCACCATCTGCAGACAAGCAGAGCAGGGAAACGCGTTACTGTACTTGTCTGTGCATACACCTGCAAGTATGTAAAGGCTCTACCACAGCCAATTGCTAACATGGCATCAACCCATGCAAAAAGATAATAAAATAACATAATTATGTCAGTAGAATCCTAGCTCTATTTCAATGACATTAAGAGGTCAAAGTTTTGGTCTAAAGTATTGCTAACTCAATAAATTAGCAATATCAGAAAAATTCACCTAGTGTGGAGAAAAGCCTAAACAACTTAAGTAAGGACTAAAGCTTTCAAATAAGGAACATGGAAGGTACAGTTGAGCCCCGGGATCCAGCTGTGCCTAAAATATGCCCACCCCTGGGCTTTTCATTATGCAAATTAGTACATTCCCTTTTAAAAAAATAAAGCCGATTTGAACTTGGTCTCTGTTGCTTGCAAATGGAAAGAGCTGAACTAAAATATTGTTCAGTATGCATGTACCAATTTTCAAGTACACCTACCCGATGTGTCTTGGCATGTATCTACTGGCATGTAATTCCAGAGCCAGAATCCAGTATTAAGTAGCTGAATTACCCAAACCAAACATTTTTTTTAAAAGTCACATTAAACCAGTTGTCCAACTAGTAAGCCTAGTTTACAGGTATGCTGAAATACATATATTGATTACCTCAGTCCTCAGGGCAACGCACCACTGGCTTAAGCAACTTCACCTGTTTAGTCCAGTGAGCCATAATATTTTTTATGTGTACCATGATATGAAAAGGTTGGGAAGCTCTACATTAAACCATAATAAGAAATTGCTAATTATGGACCTTCTGGAAGACAGCCTAACTCTGAATTACTCAAAATTATGACATATATTGTATTACTTAAGCGTGTATGTCATAAACATTCTGTCTAAATATTCCTGGGCCAGAAATTAATCAGAAATATTACCTTTTCTTATACACAGAGAAGTATATGCTCTCACTTTAATGAATCCTCCTGTAATATAACATACATGGCCACATAAAAGAAAAAGTAAAGCCTTTTATAATTGAAAGTTAGAGAGCTCTATTAGCTTCTATTAAAACTTTGACTTCACTAACAAATATATGATTTATAAACAAGTTTCAGGGTGTTTTGTTGAGACAGGTAGATGGCAACCTCTGTAGGTGAATATAATGTTACCATATAGGCCAAAGTATAATATATATACTCAGGATTTTGGGCTAAAATTTAATTATTAGACTTTTCTTTGTATACTTAGCCAATTAAAGGCAAGGATTTTGCAAAATGATCTCAGACACAAGCAAGAGAAAAGCCTCTGGTAGTCAATTAATATTAACTGTAAGATAAAACCTAATAAGCACATGGAAAGATGTTCAACATCATTAGTCATGAGGGAAATGCACTTCAAAACCATAACGAGGCACAACTTCATACCCACTGGAGGGCTACAATTTTTTTTAAAGGAAAATAAGTGACAGAGGAATAAAGAAACTTCCAGTGGAAAACAATAGTCATGACAGATCAAAATCAGGATGCCATCAGCAATACTCTGAACCTACACTGTCCAAAATGGTACCCACCAACCACATGGGACCCTTGAGTACTTCAAATGTGGCCAGTCCACATTGAGGCAAGCTGCCAAAGAAACCACTGAGTTTTTCTGAACATAAAATGAGAAAACGGCTGATTTTTCAAAGACATAGTAAATATGTATATATACATAAATATGTAAGTAGCTCAATATTTTTATACTGCCGTGTTGAAAATATATTTGATATATTGAATTAAATAAAATACATTATGCTTAATTTTAAGCATAATAAATTATGCTTATTATGCATAACATAATTATATTATGGGTCTCACTATGTTGCCCAGTGTGGTCTCAAACTCCTGGCCTCAAGCTATCCTCCCACCTCAGCCTCCAGAGTAGCTGGATTACAGGTGCAAGCCACCATGTCCAATTTATTATGCTTAATGTCATCTGTTTCTTTTTACTTATCTTAATGTGGATACTAGGAAATGTAAAATTACAGAGGAGCTCCCGTTTGTGGCTTACATTATATTTCTACTCAACAGTACGGATCTAAACCTAGAAGATAATGGAGCAATGTATTCAACATTTGGAGATAAAGTGATGTTTCACCTAGAAGCTTATACTCAAACCATACCACATGATCAAAAGATAAGAATCAAATATAATCTTCGCTAAGATCTCATACTTTCTTCCCCATCTTTGTTATTTCTCAAATGACAATGGAAGATAAAGTTCACCACCACAGCGAGTAATACAAACAACAACAAAAGAAGTCACTAACCTAGAAGAGACATAAGAAATTGCCAGGCAGTCCAGGAACAACTGCACAGCAGTCTTAGAGAACCATCACACCAGACTGAAGAAAGAGAACAGAGACTCCCAGGAGAGGTATTCCAGAAGAAACAAAGCAATGGATCTGACGAAACTGAATATATGGAGAAAAGATCTTAGTGTCTGTAGGAGAGTTTTGAGATGATGACATATAATTTCACATTTCTAGCTAGGAGATAAATAGAAAACTAACAAAAGGGGAAAGTAGTGACTAACTTCAGAAAAACAAAAGCTGTCAAGAAGAAAATATAATTCTTGTTACCTCTGTGACCCAAGCTATGGATATTTACATAATCAGATAATGTAATAATGTGAACATGGTTACCAAAAAGGTTCATACAATATATGGAAGACTAAAAAGGAGGGGCTTGTGGGAGTGCATGAGAATGGGATGATTGAATACAGTTTTAAAAGCTGAACACTGGGGCTGGGCATCGCAGTCATGCCTGCAACCCAAATACTTTGGAGGCCAGGAGGGAGAATCTCTTGAGTCCAGGAATCAATGACAGACTGGGCAATATAGGCAAGACTCCCATCTCTAAAAAATTACTAAAAAAAAAAAAAAAATTAGCTGGTCATGGTGGCATGCCACTGCAGTTCCAGTACTCAGGAGGGTGGAGGGTGGGAGGAGCAGCTGAGTCCCAGGAGTTTGAGGCTGCGTGAGCTATGATTATGCCACTGCACTGCTGGTCTGAGCAACAGAGTGGGCTGTCTCTAATTTAGAAGAATTTTTAATAATAAAAAAGTAAGCTGAATCATCTTCTAGGTAGGAAATCAAAATACCTAAACAGGCTTGGCGTGGTGGCTCACTTCTGTAATCTGGCACTTTGGGAGGTCTAGTGCCAGGTGTATCACTTGAGGTCAGGAGTTCGAGACCAGCCCTGCCAACATGGTGAAACTCCGTCTCTAATAAAATATCAAAATTTAGCTGGGTGTGGTGGCGAGCACCTGTAGTCCAGCTAACATCGGAGGCTTGAGACAGGAGAAATGCTTGAACTCACAGGAGGCAGCGTTGCGTGAGCTGAAGATGGTGCCACTGCACTCTACCTGGGTGACAGAGCAGACTCTGTCTCAAAAAAAAAAAAAAAAAAATTACCTAAACTAAAAAAGAAATGAGGGCTATAAAATAAAAAGCATATCTAGAAACAGATGAAAATACCAGAATAAACAGCAAAGTTATTAAAGCAGTTACCTTGAGGATGGGAATCAGGAATGAGAAATGGCGCCAGGCGAACTGCTGTTTTGCAGTAAAAGCTTTATAGTTCATTTGCCTTTTAAAGAGTGCATTGTCCTATGGTTAAAAATAAAAGTTTAAAAGAAAGAACCATCCATATAAAGGCAAAGAGAATGCTATTCACTGCAACCGCAAATTTCTTATTCTGATTTTATGAATTGGTCTAAATGTGGTGATTAATACCTTTATTTCAATTGAAAAAAGAGTGGGGACTGCTCTACTGTGAGCCAGTTTCAATTTTGTTTCTTCATTCAGATTTAAGGGATACCTCATCTTTTCAGACCTGTCTATAAGCCGAAGCACATTCCCACTGTGGCCTTTTCTTACTGCTCATTTTGTGAAGACCAAATATACACAGATGAAACTCAGATCATTTCCCCATGATTCTTTTCAAAGACTTATATAAGTTAACATTAATTATATGTTTCGATTTCAAACTAATTGTTTAAACCTACAGGTCCTAATCTGATTCCACCTTTGGAGTCGAGTGGTATTCTTTTCTTTCACAGTATCGTTAGAATGGCATTGCCTCAGATCCATCAACGCACACACCATTAGCAAATGATCAGGAAGTCCCTGTGAAAAAAAGATTTTTTAAAATAAAATTGAACATTTAATGATAGAAGATTAATTATACAAACATTCCCATTTCTACAAAAGGATTATTCTTTCTTTTAAACAAAGCTTAACATTTAGCTATAAATGTAAGAGTTCCCATTTTTTTTAAAAAAAAAAGACCAAAGTTCTGTCTACATAAAAACTAAAACATATTTTCCCTCGTTCTGTCTCAAAATATTCCCAGTTAAACTAAAACCAGAGGTTATCCTCATAATGTGGAAGTTTATAGGTTGTTTACCAGCCCTCTGACGCCCAGGAAGCGTGAATTCGCTTGTACTTTCATGGATTTTTCCTTCCAAATGGTTTTCTCCTCAGTAGCTCATTTAAAGAAAGAGTTTATGTAAGAGGTTTTTATAGCAGGAAACAGGCTACAGAGGAAATCAAATTCACAAATGGGATTTTGGTGAATAACTACCAGGGAAAAATGAGAACTGAAACAAAAGATGTAACACTCTGCCTTAAAAGAGCTTACTATCTAATTGGAAAAATAAAAATACTATACTGAAAAACCAAAAAACAAAATACCTGAGAATAGAACAATGCTTAGTGATACTGATATAATGCAAACACTATATCACTATGTTAAGGTATCTACTCTAAATACATTCATCCTTAATCTTACAGTAACCCTATGAGGTATGATACAGTTATTATCCTATTTTACTGATGAAGAAACTAAGCACAAGGTCAGGTCAATTTAACTAGCCCCAAGGTCCACAGAGTACGTAAATGGCAGAGCCAGAATCTAAAAGGTAGATTCTAAACCCATGTCTGGTTCTCGACTTCATGCTCTGAACACTATGCTGTATTTTACCTCTTATTTACTACGTGGATCCCACAGTGAGTACAGTAAGAGCTCAGAAAAACAGGAGAACGGTTTGATGGAACAGTAAAGAAAAGGCTTTTGAGGAGGTGGGGGACTCATCTGGGCTTTAAGGCGAGGGGTCTCTCAACCTCTGGGCCATGGCCAGTACAGTTCGTGCCTTGGTTACAGCTGAGGGAGTAGCAGGAGAATAAGCCATATGGCTGAGCTCCACCTCTGTCAGTGAGTCGGCAGCAATTAGAGCTCACAGGACTCGAACCCTATTGTGAATGAGCGCGTGCAAGGGATCTAGTTGGTGTGCTCCTTATGCTGAGCTGGAACAGCTTCATCCCAACACATCCCCTGCTCCCCATGTCCTTGGAAAACTGTCTTGCACAAAACCAGTCCCTGTGCCAAAAAGGTTGGGGACTGCTGCTTTAAAGGACATACAGGAGAAGGAGGACTTTCCTAGCAACAGGAAGAGTGCCAAGGAGGGTATGACAATACAGTATTTAAAAGACTTTGAAGAGTCTAACCAAAGAGTTTGTGCTAAGCTGTAAAAGTAAATACCGTTGGAAATATGAATGATTCAGTAAGAGAAGCCTAAAAGTCAGACAATAGGGCTTGGACTGATTGAGGTAGATTAACAGGGAGCCATTTCAGGTTCTTGAGCATGGCTGGAACTACAGTCATTTTTTCTATCAGTGGTATTCAGGGCCCACTAGGAGAAAGAAAGATTAGAGGCAGACCATATATGAAGCAGTTGTAATCATCCAACAGTAGGATGGAAAGACCCTGAACGAGGGAAGTCACATGGAAAGGGAAAGGAAATCACAATTAAGATAGCTATTCTGAAAGATCTAATACAAATCAATAAGAAACTTGTATCAAAGATGACAATACAGTTTTCGGCCCAAAGCAAGAATGACAATTATTGTTTTGACAAAAATGTAAAAGGTGGAACTAGAAATGTTAGACAAAAATGACCCTTCCCATGTAAGACATATTGGGCTAGAGTAGATTTCCGGTGGACAGCTAAAAATACTAGAGCAAAACGGCGTTAAATGTTGGTGACTGGAGAAATTTTGCATGTTGGTATCAATGCTAATTTTTTTAAGATACTAGTTTGCCAAGTTTCGAGAACAGACAACTCACCTATCAGTTCCCCAATTCTATGCTTCTGTGATCTATCACCTTCAAATAATAAAGAAAGACCAAAACTTAAGGGCTATGTTTCAAAGAAACTGGGTAAGTTAGGGTATTAAATCTATTTGACTATGTTGTTCTTGAAGCCGAGTGCTATGCATAGTATTTCAATAACGCCTAACCATTTATAAATGTGTTCAATGGAAGAATGTTTTTACCTCCACCCTCAATTCATGAAGTATTTCCTCCTGGGAAGAATTCACTCTATCTTGTTATTTTCACTCTACTATTTAAACATAAAAATTTATGTTTACAAGGAAAATGAAAATCACATTTCTAAACTTTCTCTTTGGGTGTTATTAAACTAGTTAAAGAATTAAGTCTCTGCTGGTTTCTGGCTTTTAAAAAAAAATTAAAATAAAAAGAATTAAAAATTGGCCAGGCACAGTGGCTCACACCTGTAATCCCAGTACTTTGGGAGGCTGAGGCAAAAGGATCACTTGAGCCCAGGAGTTTGAGACCAGCCTGGGCAACATAGTAACCACCTCTACAAGAAAATTTAAAAGTTAACCAAGGGTGGTGGCATACGTCTGTAGTCTCAGCTACTCAGGAGGCTGAGGTGGGAGGATCACTTGAGCCTGGGAGGCTGAGGCTGCAGTGAGCCATGATCATGCCACTGCACTCCACCCTGGTTGACAAAGCAAGACCCTATCTCAGGGGAAAAAAAAAATTAAGGATTAAGAAAAGCATCTGACAAAGGACTAATATCCAGAATCTACGAAGTACGCAAACAAATCAGCAAGAAAAAAAACCAATTCTATCAAAAAGTGGGTTAAGGACATGAATAGACAATTCTCAAAAGAAGATATACCAACCAAGATAGGCCAACAAGCATATGGAAAAATGCTCAACATCACCAAGTATCAACAAAATGCAAATCAGAACTACAATGCGATGCCACCTCACTCCTGCAAGAATGACCATAATCAAAAAATTTAAAAAAAAAAAAAAACAGGTGTTGGCATGGATGCAGTGAAAAGGGAACACTTTCACACTGCTGGTGGTAATGTAAACTAGTACAACCACTACGGAAAACAGAGTGGAGATTCCTTAAAGAACTAAAAGTAGCACTTTGGGAGGCCGAGGCGGGCAGATCACGAGCTCAGGAGATCGAGACCATCCTGGCTAACATGGTGAAACGCCATCTCTACTAAAAATACAAAAAAATTAGCCGGGCGTGGTGGTGGGCGCCTGTAGTCCAAGCTAGTCGGGAGGCTGAGGCAGGAGAAGGGCGCGAACCCGGGAGGCGGAGCTTGCAGTGAGCCGGTGAGATCATGCCACTGCACCCCAGCCTGGGGCCTGGGTGACAGAGCGAGACTCCGTCTCAAAAAAAAAAAAAAAAAGAGAAAAGAACTAAAAGTAGATCTACCATTTTATCCAGCAGTCCCAGTACTGGATATCTACCCAGAGGAAAAGAAGTCATTATACAAAACGGATACTTGCACACGCATGTTTATAGCAGCACAATTTGCAATTGCAAAAATATGGATCCAGTCCAAATATCTATCAGTCAATAAGTGGATAAAGAAAATGTGGTATGTGTATACAGACACACACACACACACACACACACACATATATACACCATGGAATACTACTCAGCCATTAAAAGAAATAATGGCATTCACAGCAACCTGGATAAAATCGGAGACTATTATTCTAAGTGAAGTAACTCAAGAATGAAAAACCTAACATCGTATGTTCTCAGTCACATATGGCAGCTAAGCTATGAGCATGCAAAGGCATAAGAATGATACCCTGGACTATAGGGACTGGGGGAAAGGGTGAGGGGGTAATGAGGGATAAAAGAATACACACGGGGTACAGCGGACACTGCTTGGGTGATGGGTCCACCAAAATCTCAGAAATCACCACTAAAGTACTTATTCATGGCCGGGCGCGGTGGCTCAAGCCTGTAATCCCAGCACTTTGGGAGGCCGAGACGGGTGGATCACGAGGTCAGGAGATCGAGACCATCCTGCATAACACGGTGAAACCCCCGTCTCTACTAAAAAAATACAAAAAAAACTAGCCGGGCGAGGTGGCGGGCGCCTGTAGTCCCAGTTA
>NW_016824221.1:61911-70828 GCF_001698545.2 Rhinopithecus bieti
TCACCCAGGCTTTAGGAGTGCAATGGCACAATCTCAGCTCACTGCAACCTCCACCTCTTGGGTTCAAGTGATTCTCCTGCCTCAGCCTCCCAAGTAGCTTGGACTACAGGTTTGCACCACCCTGCCAGGCTAAGTTTTGTATTTTTAGTAGAGACAGGGTTTCGCCATGCTGGCCAGGCTTGTCTGAAACTCCTGGTCTCAAGTGATCTGCCTGCCTTGGCCACCCAAAGTGCTGCCACCTTGCCCGGCAAATTTTCATATTTAGCTTCGATGTTTTCTGAATTTTCCACAAAAAGCATATATTAGGATTATATTGGTAAAATCACATATTATATCACCCCATTTTAGATGAATGGGAAGAGGAAGATAAGTGGTTACATAGTCAGGAGAAGGGTCACTTCAATAAACTAAAACTAAGAACTTCTGCCTTATCATCAACTGCTATAGAGTCTTTCTTTCAAAGATGTCTAATTGTCAGCTGAGCGCGGTGGCTCACACCTGTAATTCTAGCACTTTGGGAGGCTGTGGTGGGCGGATCGCTTGAGGCTGAGAGTTTGAGACCAACCTGGTTAACATGGCAAAAACTCATCTCTACTAAAAAATACAAAAATTAGCCAGGCGTGGTGGAGCACACCTGTAGTCTCAGCTGCTGGGGAGACTGAGGCGTAAGAATCGCTTGAACCTGGGAGCCCAGATTGTGCCACTACACTCCAGCCTGGGTGACAGAGTGAGACCCTCTCTAAAAAAAAAAAAGAAAGAAAAGAAAAGAAAACTCAGGGGACCCTAACAGCTAGCTGCCTTAACATAGGTGATAAGCTATCAAGTTCAGGTCAATTAAATTTGTTCCATGTGGTTCTGCAGGAAGTAGCCACAACCAGTGTGGTGGGGCTGCAAATGGAATTACATTGAGACAGACCTTGAGATAGGAGGAAGGATTTTTGAGTAGTTTGAAATGGCAGAAGATACATTGGTCTTGAACCTGCTCTTCAAAGTGTGGTGCAGAATTGCAGCCTGGCTTCAGAGGAAACCTATTAGACAAGTACTGGGTCTCAGCCCACAGCTCAGACCTACTGAATCAGTGCCTGCAGTTTAAGAAGATGCCCAGGGCCAGGCGTGGTGGCTCATGCCTGTAATCCCAGCACTTTGGGAGGCTGAGGCCGGCAGATCACTTGAGGTCAGTAGTTTGAGACCAGCCTGGCCAACATGGTGAAACCCTGTCTCTATTAAAAATACAAAAATTAGCCAGACATGGTGGCAGGCACGTGTAATCCCAGCTACTAGGGAGGCTGAGGAAAGAGAATCACTTGAACCCATAAAGGCAGAGGTGGCAGTGAGCTGAGATCGTGTCATTGCACTCCAGCCTGGTTGACAAAAGCGAGACTCTGTCTAAATAAATAAATAATATTTCAGATAATTTTTTGTGCCTATTCTGCTTATGTAAATAAAAAAAAATTTGGGACATGATCTCACTGTGTCACCCAGGCTGACATACCATACTGAATTCTCATATTACTTTCAGTAAAATCTTAGTTGATTCTCTTAGGCTTCTTCGGCTGTCTAACATTTATCATTTCATATGCAAATAATGATAGTTTTGTCTCTTCCTTTTCAATACTTATACTCTTTCCTTCCTTTCCTCTTTCCTTTCCTTTCCTTTCCTTTCCTTTTTTTTCCTTTCCTTTCCTTTCCTTTTTTTTCCTTTCGTTTCTTTGTTTTTCTTTCTTAGGGCCTTGTTGTCACCCAGGCTGGAGAGCAATGGTGTAATCTAGCTCACTGTAACCTCAGACTCCTGGGTTTAAGGGATCCTCCTGCCTCAGCTTCCTGAATGGCTGGGACTACAGGCAAGCAGATAATTAAAATTTTTTTTTGTGAGATAAGGTCTCGTTGTGCTGTCCAGGCTGGATTTTGTGCTGCTTTAGAGGAAGGACTCAGGTTTCCTTTTTTTCCTCCTTTTAAAGTTTTTTTTTTTTTTTTTTTTTTTTTAAATTAGGAATTGTCTGTTGAATGTTAGCGAAAACAGTCAATAAAAGGTATTAAGTGCCAGCTGCACGAAAGACCCTAAGTTAGACCCAGACAGTCTCTTCATCAGCAGGTCCACATCTTCAGATTCAACTGGATGAGGCTGAATATTTCAAAAAAGAAACAATAAAAGTACAAATAGAAAGTACAGTATAACAACTGTCGCCATTGTGCAATATCTATACATTTTATTAGTGATGACCTAAAGTACATGGGGCCAGGCACTTGTACTCACACTTGTAATCCCAACACGTTGGGAGGTCAACCTGGGCAGCATAGTGAGACCTTGTCTTTATTAAAAATAAAAATAAAAAAATTAGCCAGGTATGGTGGTACGCAGCTGTAGTCCCAGCTACTCAAGAGGCTGAGGTGGGCAGATCACTGGAGCCCAGGAGGTTGAGGCTGTAGTGAGCTGTGATTGTGACACTGCACTCCTGCCTGAGCGACAGAGGGTGATCCTATCTCTAAGTAAATAAAGTATATGGGGGGAGGATGTGTGTTGGTTATATGCAAATACTGCACCATTATATGTAAGGGATTGAGCATCCACAGATTTTGGTATGGTGTGGGGGTGGTATCCTAGAACGAGTACCCCGCAAGATAGCAAGGATGACTGAACTGTGGAAGAGTCAAAGCTCTGTTGAACAGCATACAATTCCTGTCTTCAAGAAAGTTATCTCATCAGGTAGATGAGACTTATAATGAATAAAAGGAATGAATACAGATTTGGAGATAGTGGTTGTTGTGATGGATAATCTTAATTGTGTTTTCTTCCAAAACAGATTCATTCTCATAGAAGGGCATCAGAGGAAGATAAAGAAGGACCCTCGGCCAGGCGCCATGGCTCACGCCTGTAATCCCAGCACTTTAGGAGGCCTAGGCAGGTGGATCACAAGGTCAGGAGTTCGAGACCAGCCTGACCAACATAGTGAAACCCCGTCTCTACTAAAAATACAAAAATTAGCCAGGCCTGGTGGTGGGCGCCTATAGGCCCAGCTACTCAGGAGGCTGAGCATTGCGCCACTGCACTCCAGCCTGGGCGACAGAGCAAGACTCCATCCCCCACCCCCACCTCCTCCCAAAAAAAAGGATTGTCAGTGTCAGACACCTGAGCCCAAGCTAAGCCATCATAACCCCTGTGACCTGCACATATACATGCTTCACTCCAACTAATCAATCGACCTTGTGACGTTCTTCCCCTGGACAATGAGTCTCATGATCTCCCGACCCTGCACCTTGTGACCCCTCCCCTGCCCACAAGAGATAATCACCTTTAACTGTAATTTTCCACTGCCTACCCAAATCCTATAAAACTGCCCCATCCCATCTCCCTTTGCTGACTTTCTTTGTGGACTCAACCCACTTGCATCCAAGTGAAATAAACAGCCTTGTTGCTCACACAAAGCCTGTTGGTGGACTCTCTTCACATGAACACACATAACAGTTAGGAGTTCGAGACCAGCCTGACCAACGTGGTGAAACCCCATCTCTACTAAAAATACAAAATGAACCAGGCATGGTAGCACAGGCCTGTAATCCCAGCTACTTGGGAGTCTGAGGCAGAAGAATTGCTTGAACCCAGGAGGCAGAGGTTGCAGTGAGCCAAGATCGCGCCATTGCACTCCAGCCTGGGCAACAAGAGTGAAACTCCATCTCAAACAAAACAAAACACACAAAAACCATGAAGCTGCACAACAAGGAGTCTTCCAACGAGGATGAGATCTTCAACAGGGACGCTGGGTAAACGACAGGGCCCTCACGGTTCCCATCTAAAATGAGGAGGGAGTGAGAAGCTTAATTGCTCCTTTCAAGAATCAAAACCTTGGCATTGTTATTCTTATCCCAGGGACAGCGAAGCCCCAACAGAGAAGACCCCAACAGGAGAATCAGCTGCTGAGGGGGAGGAGAGTAACCCCAGTTCACCTCAGGGCTCCTGCAAAATTACATATTTTCTTTTTTTCTTTCATAATTGAGATTTTATTGGTTGAGGATCAGTGTCATGTGCATCCATGTGAAGAGACCACCAAACAGGCTTTGTGTGAGCAACAAGGCTGTTTATTTCACCTGGGTGCAGGCGGGCTGAGTCCGAAAAGAGAGTCAGCAACGGGTGGTGGGATTATCATTAGTTCTTATAGGTTTTAGAATAGGCGGTGGAGTTAGGAGCAATGTTTTGTGGGCAGGGGTGGATCTCACAAAGTACATTCTCAAGGGTGGGGAGAATTACAAAGAACCTTCTTAAGGGTGGGGAGATTACAAAGTACATTGATCAGTTAGGGTGGGGAAGAAATAAATCGCAATGGTGGAGTGTCATCAGTTAAGGCTATTTTCACTTCTTTTGTGGGTCTTCAGTTGCTTCAGGCCAGCTGGATGTTTCCATGCAGGTCACTGGGGATATGATGGGATGGCTTAGCTTGGGCTCAGAGGCCTGACAGTACAGACATTTCAATTTGTACACAATTCTTATTATACGTAATGAAAATCTAAAAGCCAGGTATTGTAATTCTTTTTTAAAGTTATTCCAGTGACTTTCCAGCTTAAAATTGGAAGCAAATATTCCTTAAGAGGCTATCAAGTACCAGTATCTTCACATGTTGATAAGCTGTTACATACGGCCCACAGTTCACAACTGAATAGCATGTACACTACATATTCCAATTTTAATCTTTCACATCATAGTAACCAAGTTATGAGGAAAACAGGACTACCACAACCAAATATGTTACAGAGCGCACACAGTTCCGACAGGGAGAGCCATGATCAAGGAGTGGTTTTCTTTAAGAAACAATTTTACTAAAAAACAAGATGGGAATAGAAGTAATTTAAAATGTTCAAGACATTAAATGCAGGACTGGTTCCATATTGCCATTTAACATGCTTTGTATTCTAGGATATAAAACTAACCCCCCCATCTATGGAATGTTAAGCTGACACCCGAGACAGTCAAAGATTCCCAGAATTCAATATCCTACACAATTTTCTGGTTGTACCAAAAAATAAATAACCAACAAATGATTTCGCCTCTTAAAAAAAAAAGCATTTACACTTAAGAAATGGGATGAGGTGGGATTCTCTCCTTCTCAAAATGTTTCTAGAGCTACTAAAAAAACCTGTATTTACAAAATAGTTGATAAAATGTTTCTCTGGATCGTACAAGAAGGGAGACAGGGACCACTGATAAGACATGGAATATGGCATTAACCAGACTTGGCTTCTTTCTCTCCTGCTTCATCAGAGGCTGGACTGCCCGGCCTGTTTTTATTTTTAAAAATACCAACCTTAGGCCGGGTGCGGTGACTCACGCCTGTAATCCCAGCTCTCCGGGAGGCAGAGGCAGGAGGATAGCTTGAGCCCAGGAGTTCGAGACTTGCCTGGGCAATATATCAAGACCCCGTTCTCCACAAAAGGAAAAAAAAAAAAAGACAAAAAAAAAAAAATTCCCAACCCTTGGATAGCAGGGAGGTGCTGGAGGGGTAGGGTCAAAAGAGTATGTGAGAGCAGTCATTTCCCAAGACTGCCCTCCGCGGGGCTGTATTTCAGAAAACATACTCGGGGGCTACCTCTCCATTCACATGTACTGCCCTAGCCTCTCCCCATCCCCCACGGAATCATACCCATAGCTGCACTGTTCCATAACGGCAGTAGAATGTTGCAGAAGGCGCAAGGATTCCTCCACTCCATCTTCAAAGAAAAAGTCACTAATAAATGACATTTGGTAGGTTAGTGAACATTAAATACATTAGTGAGCAAAAGAAAATCAGAATGAACAAGAATTGGTAATCTACCTAACTGAACACAAATGAACTCAGGCAGTTGGTAACAGGAGGTAAAGAACGGCGCTAACTGCAGAACAGCTGCCCCCCACCTTCCCAGGAGCAGTGTGACTGGGAAGCAACCCCGTCACACTGGGCTGTTCATGCTGGTGTGCATGCATCCTGGTGGGATTTCTAAGCAAAGTGAGCCGCCCATCGGTTCCGATGAGTTTGCTGATGCCGGACAAAAGACACCTGTTGTCTAGCTGCCTGCCCCAGTTGTCTCCCAAAGTTCCTTACTGAGAATGAAAAGCATCTTTCTCTGTGTGGTGACTTCAGTGGGCCAGCAAATATTTGAGTCTAAAGCGCAAGACTAAATAATTATAGGCAGAGCAGCAGCTACCACTTACAATTTGCCTTCTTGATGCTAAACCCTGGGTTAGGCCTTTTACAGTCTTATATCATTTTGCCCAGCAATCCATGGAAGCATCGTTTTTAAAATCATCATCTGACTTAGGTGACCTGTCCAAGACCACACATCCAAATGATAAGTTAGGGTTTTAAGCCAGGACTGTTAGACTTCAAAGCCTCTTAACCATTCCACTGCCCTGCTGTAGGGCACAGGGAGATAGAGGGGGATAAGTCATGGTTGCCATCAAAGAGCCAATAACGATAACATACGGATGGTGAGGATGATGGCAGCTGCTGTTTTTTGGGCACCAGCTGTGGTCAGGTACAGTGCTAAGCACTTTAGTTCCACTGTTAAGTCACCAGGACAGAAACTCCCCACACCAGCTCTGTAATAGGGGTGAGTGTTGGACATAAGCAGGGAGCTGACAAGAAGCCAAGATTAGGCTGGGCATGGTGGCTCATGCCTGTAACCCCAGCACTTTGGGAAGCTGAGGTGGGTGGACCCAGGAGTTCAAGACCAGCCTGGCCAAGGTGGCGAAACCCTGTCTCTACTAAAAAATACAAAAATTAGCTGGGGGTGGTAATGCGTACCTGTAATCCCAGTTACTCAGGAGGCTGAGGCAGGGAGAATTGCTCGAACCCGGGAGGCGGAGGTTGCAGTGAGCCGAGATGGGGCCACTGCACACCAGCCTGGGCAACAGAGCGAGATTGCATCTCAAAAAAAAAGAAGCCAAAACTAGAGATCCTTGCAGTGCTGGGCTCCCAGAGTCTGGATTCTGAGCACCTCCAGGTTCCTATTTTGGCATATTTACATAATTTCACATTTTAATGCCTAGATAATTTTTTTATATAACAAAACATTTTTTACGTATCTCAAATGTGTACCTTTTTCTTTTGAGATAGGTCTTGATCTGTCACCCAAGCTGGAGTGCAGTGGTGCATTCATAGCTCACTGCAGCCTCAAGTTCTAGGGCTCAAAAGATCCTCCTGCCTAAGCCTCCAGAGTAGCTGGGGGTCTACAGGCATGTACCACCATGCCTGGCTACAATTATTATTCCCAAATGCTATCCCACCGTATTTCTAAAAACTCCTAAAGTAAGATTCTACTTTGCCCAGTTTGTCCTCAATTGAGCAGTTTTGTCTAAGTCCAGAGTTTCTGCTGAGCCAGCCTGTGGATAAACTGTCTCTCCCAAGCTGGTGCCCATCCCTGCCTGTAGCCTGGGAGGGGGAGGGGCGCCCAGCGTCACGTGGAACAAAACATGACTGCCTAGGGCTACCTCTGTCTCCATCTCACTGACGGCGAACCACAGCTCAGAGGGCCAGCTCTTAAGTGAGACCTGAGTGCCAGAGAGAGGTGGACACAAAGCCAACAGCTAAATGAATGAAAATTCTGATTCCAATAAACCTGCCAGAGAAATAAAGCATTTTTAAAAAGATGATTAAATAAGGCAATATCTGATTAGGGCAAACATGATGCAGACAAGAAATGCAGCGGTTCAGAAGAGGGAAGGTCAGGCCGCCTGGGGAGAGTCCATGAAAAAGATGGAACGTGCCAGACACTGTGCCTGGTGCTGGGAAAGAGTTGACTAGGACAGCATCCCTTTCCTCAAAGGGCTCCTAGACTGGGGGGAGGGCCGGACATCGGAATACATCCTGAGGAGATAGTGTGGGATGGCACGGTGGCAGTGGAGCCAGCCCTGGTTCTGCTCTTGGTTGGCTGGGAAGGAGTAGATGTAAGGGATGGCTTAGAAGAAGGGAAGTGGAAGAAAAGTTTTCTGAGCTGACAAGAGGAAGGAAAGGCCTCCTAGACAGGACACTACAAAGGCAGAGAAGCCCTAAGCAGAGTAAACATCAGACTCCACAGGTTAAGGGCTCAGTCACACAGGACCGCCCCCACGTCAGACCCCAGGTGCAAGGCCAAGCATCACCTATGCATCTGACCAGCTGGCTATAAACTGGAGGTCCCAACAGCTCCCTCCTCAGATTTGAACATCTGCTAGAACAGCTCACAGAACCCAGGAAAATAGTTTTCTTATTATTGCTGATTTATTACAAAGGATATTTTAAAGGACACAAATGAACAGCCAGATGAAGAGATACACATGGTGAGGTCTGGAAAGGTCCTTGTGGAGTTGGGGTGCACCACCCTCCCGGCGCATGGATGCGTTCGCCAACCCGGAAGCTCTCCAAGGCCTGCCTTTCAAGGAGTTTTCTGGAGGCTTTGTCACGCAGGCATGATTGAGCTCCAGCTCCATTCCCTACCCCAGAGGCTGGGGAATGGGGCTGAAAGCACAAAGCTTCCACCCATAGTTAGGTCTTTCTGGTGACCAGACCCAAATAAAGAGCCCACCAAGAGTCACCTCATGAGAACAAAGGACGCTTCTATCACACAGAAAATTCCAAGGGATTTAGGAGGTCTGTGTCAGGAACCAGGTTCAAGGACCGAATGTTAGAATAAAAGATGTGCAACGATAAAAAAACAGCAAGATCATGTCTTTCCCAGGAACACGGATGGAGGCCATTATTCTCAGCAAACTAAGGAACAAAACCAAACACTGCATGTTCTTACAAGTGTGAGCAAAATGATGAGAACTCATAAATGCAAAAAAGGGACAAACACACACTAGGCCGTACCTGAGGGTGGAGGGTGGGAGGAGGGAGAGGAGCAGAAAAAACTATTGGGGACTAGGCTTAGTAGCTGGGTGACGAAATAATCTACAATAAACTGCCGTGACAAG
>NW_016824221.1:74096-100390 GCF_001698545.2 Rhinopithecus bieti
GCCTAACACCACACTCCCTTCCCCCCACGCCTAACACCACACTCCCTTCCCCCGATGCCTAACACCACACTCCCTTCCCCCGATGCCTAACACCACACTCCCTTCCCCCCATGCCTAACACCACACTCCCTTCCCCCCATGCCTAACACCAAGCCCCGCCCTGAGGGATGACTCAGGAATAGTACTGAGAGCATTTTAGGCCATTCCTGTGTTATCCCCATGTGACTTGTGATGAAATACAGACTGACTTCCTGAAGATCAGCAAATAGTGCGAAGTATTTGGCTTGTAATCTGCAAAGAGACTCTGCCATTTGGAGCTGGGATCTGTCCCCAGATCTGTCAGACACCAAATCCCATATCTACTGCCACCCAAAGGGACCTCCAGAAGAAAGGGGTTATACAGGGTCAAACACCAAGGCAGGTTAGTGAAATTTCTCTAGAGGCCATTTAAAGCTGGAGTCGCACCGCCTGAATTGCCCTCAGAGGAAGGCTGTCTAGGGCGCAAACCTAGTCAGGGGTCCACATGGACGTAAGGACAATTTTTTTTTTTTTTTGAGACAGTCTCATTCTGTTGTCCAGGCTCGAATGCGGTGATGTGAACCCAGCTCACTGCAAGTCTCAACCTCCTGGGCTCAAGTGATCTTCCCACCTCAGCCTCCTGAGTAGTGGGGACCACAGGCTCATGCCATCATACCCAATTAATTTTCTTTTAAATTTTTTGTAGAGATAAGGTCACCCCGTGTTGCTCAGTCTAATCTTGAACTCCTGGACTCAAACGATCCTCCTGTCTCTGCTCCTTAATGTCCTGGGACCACAGGTGTGAACCAAGGCACCTGGCCTCTTTTTTTTTTTTTTCCGAGACGGAGTCTCGCTCTGTCGCCCGGGCTGGAGTGCAGTGTCCAGATCTCGGCTCACTGCAAGCTCCGCCTCCCAGGCTCACGCCATTCTCCTGGCTCAGCCTCCCGGGTAGCTGGGACTACAGGCGCCTACCACCTCGCCCGGCTAGTTTTTTGTAGTTTTTTTAGTAGAGACGGGGTTTCAACGTGTTAGCCAGGATGGTCTCGATCTCCTGACCTCGTGATCCGCCCGTCTCGGCCTCCCAAAGTGCTGGGATTACAGGCTTGAGCCACCGCGCCCAGCCTAGAAAGGGATTCTTAACTGAGTATGTGCTGCAGCAAAGGGAGGGGAAATTAAGCAAGAAGAGAAGGGAGCCAGGAAATAAAGGCACCAACCCAGGAAGCAGTTAAGCAAATTCCGGGATGACTACATGTGACAAGTTTAGGGGATAACTTGAGCACATGGAGGACAGAACTCGGAGAGGGCACTGCGGGCATGGGCCCCACCCGCTCTGCCAGAGCACTGGAGGAGAACGAGGGCATGATAATGGTAGATGACACTGAAAGAAAAGGAGACAGCATGAGGCACCCTTGGGGAAGCAGCCATCATCAGAGTGTATTTTATTTTATTTTCTTTTTAATTTGAGACGGAGTCTCACTCTGTTGCCCAGGTGGAGGTGGCAGTGGCATGATCTCAGCTCACTGCAACCTCCGCCTCCCAGGTTGCCAACGTCTTCTCTGCCGTCAGCCTCCCGAGTAGCTGGGACTACATGCGGGGCACCACATGATGCCCAGGATAATTTTTGTAATTTTTTAGTAAGAGACAGGGTTTCTCCATGTTGGTCCAGGCCCTGGTCTTGAACTCCCTGACCTCCAAAGGTGATCCGCCTGCCTTCGCTCCCCAAAGTGCTGGGATTGATAGGCGTGAGTCACCTGCGCCTGACCTCACAGCACGTTATTAGCTTCTGTGGTGAATAATATTTATATAGTCACAATTCTGTAAACACTGTTAATTTTCTACAATTGTGGCATACACCAAACCTCAAGAATGGACCAGGGCTTGGGGTGTAAAAGAGTTAAGTCCTTGCCCTGGTTTACTACAGGAAGGCAATAGATACGAGGTGTCTAAAATCTAATCCGATAGTGTCTAAAAACTATGAGACAGCTGGGCCCATAAGTGGGCTCACGCCTATAATCCCAGCACTTTGGGAGGCCAAGGCAGGTAGATCATGTGCGGTCAGAAGTTTGAGATCAGCCCTTGACAACATGGTGAAACCCCGCGACCTACTAAAACTGCAAGCATTAGCTGGGCGTGGTGGCACGTGCCTGTACATCCCAGCTAGTAGGGAGGCTGAGGCAGGAGCATCTGCTTCGAACTCCAGGAGGTGGAGGTTTGGCAGTGAGCCAAGATGGCAGAACTCCAGCCTGGGTGACAGAGCAAGACTGTGTCTCAAAAAATAAATATCAATAATAAAATAAAAACAATGAGACGTGCAAGAGCATGCAGGGAGAAGCACAGAAGATTCCACTGAAGCCTGCTCCCCCAGAGGCGTGGGAAACAGTGGGGACCCAATGATGGCTGTTTTTCGTTGTTTCATCCCCATTCCCGCTTCATTTGATTGAATGTAAACCCATGTGTATAATAACCAGGTTTTTAATCAAAATTTTTAAAAAAGAGAGAGTGGAAAGAAACAGCTTCCTACAACCAAAATTGAAGAGCACACCAGTGATTCCAGGATCCAGAGAGGAGGGTGCATTAACGCTAGTTTTGATGATGTTTCAGTCAGATGCAAGTAAGGATATATCTGGGGTTCAGATAAGAAAGGCTCCCTCATTCAGTGCTTAAAAGAGCAAAGGGAAGGCAGAGGACCTGCCCCAACTGCAGGGTTGAAAATTAGCCAGAACTGGAATAGTAATAGCTGTTCATCGTTTGAGCACTTACCTACAGGCCACGAACTTGCATTGAAGGATATCAGCTTTGTTCTTTCCTTTTTTTTTTTTTTTTGGTGGGTGGTTTGTTTTGGACCAGAGTTACTCTGTCATGTAGGTCAGTGGCAGTAGCTGCAATCTCCAGCTCACTTGCAACCTCCGCCCCAGGTTCAAGCAATTCCTTGTGCCTCAGCCTCCCAAGTAGCTGGGACTACAGGCGTGCACCACCATGCCTTGGCTAAATGTTTGTTATCTTTGGTAGAGATGGGTTTCACCATGCTTGGCCAGGCTGGTTTCGAAACTCCTGGCCTTGAGCAATCCACCCCCCTCAGCCCTTCCAACGTTTATGGGATTAACAGGTGTGAGCCAATGTGGCCAGCCCAGGATAGGCATCATATTTGATCCTCACATCAACTGACATTAGCCCCAATTTACAGATGAGGAACTGAGGCTCAGAGAGGTTTGGCACTTCCTGAGGTCACACACTCGTGGGCTCTCTGCTTGGGGCTGAGGGCCAAGGGGCGTTGTGACTTAACTGAACATCAGTAAAATTCAATTGTTAGAAATTTTGTCTTAAGTGCTATCTCGAGGGTGTAAAAATGCTGACTCTGTGGCAGCTGTCTTAGCCCCATACTCATTGGGTTGGCCTCTGGGCCCCAACTGTTTTTAAAGGAAGTCCAGCAAATAACATGGGGTAGAGGTGAGATTCAAACCTAAGCAGCTCTGCTCTAAAACCCACTTGAACAAAGCTGCAACTAGAATCAAGAAAGAACCTAGGGGGGGGTGACGGAATCCTACGTTCTAGCACTTACTAGATCTGGTGGCTGTAGCCCCCGACAAGTTACTTAACCTCTTTTTTTTTTTTTTTTTTTCCATTTTATCTTTTTAGAGACGAAGTCTTGCTCTGTCACCGGTCTGGAGTGCAGTGGCGTGATCTTTGGCTCACTGCAACCTCCACCTCCTGGGTTCAAGCGATTCTCGTGCTTTGCAGCCCTCCTGAGTAACTGGGACCTACAGGCATATGTCACCACACCCAGCTAATTATTTTGTATTTTTTAGTAGAGACAGGGTTTCACCATGTTGGCCAGGATGGCCTGGATCCTCTTGATCTCATGATCCACCCACCTTGGACTCCCAAAGCTGCTGGGATTACACGGCATGCCCACCGTGCCCGGCCACTTAACCTCTTTTTTTTTTTTTTTTTTTTTTTTTTTTTTTTTGTGAGACGGAGTCTCACTCTGTCCGCCCAGGCTGGAGTGCAGGTGGCCGGATCTCAAGCTCACTGCAAGCTCTGCCTCCCCCGGGTTTACGCCATTCTCCTGCCTCAGCCTCCCGAATAGCTGGGGACTACAGGCCGCCCGCCCTCGCCCGGCTGTTTTTTGTATTTTTTTAGTAGAAACGGGGGTTTTCACCATGTTACCAGGATGGTCTCGATCTCCTGATGTCGTGATCCGCCCATCTCGGCCTCCCAAAGTGCTGGGATTACAGGCTCGAGCCACCGCGCCCGGCCCACTTAACCTCTTTTAAACCTATTTTCTCATCCACACAATGGAGATAATGGTAGCACACACCTTTCAGGTGGCTGGTAAGGAATATAAGGTGAACACAGGTGCCTACGTGGGTTCTTCCATTTTCCATAAATGTTAATTCCCTTACCCTTCATCTCCTAGGTTAGTCCCGGAGGACAGACTTGAAGTCTGAAAACAGAAAGTAACTGCCAAAAGGGATTATTTAAGGCAGAGGTTCCCCCCTTTTATTATCCTTTAGGTCCCCAGTGGTGAGGGCAGGGGACAGGAGAGGTGGGGTCAAGCCCAAATTCTTGGACCTCATCCTAGAGTGACTCTTTAGGGTTACTGTGGGGCTTAGGAATCTGCATTTTGGACCTGTCCCCAGGGCATTCTGATGCTTGCAGTTCTCCTGTCTGGCTTTGAGTAACTCTGGGTAGTGCTTTAAATCTAAGCTGACAGACCAGTGGGATGTGAACCGTCCTTGCAAATGTTTTGAGCCCTTCCTGCACTGGCCTCCAACTCTGCCTTGCTCAGTCTGTCTTCAGCTCCCCTTCCATTCTGGCCCTCTCCCCTTACCCTTTCCTTTTTCCCTTCCTTTTATTTTTATTTTTTATTTTATTATTATTATTTAAAAAAATTTTTGAGATAGGATCTCATTCTGTTGCCCAGGCTGGAGTGCAGTGGCACTATCTTGGTTCACTGCAGTCTCCACCTCCCAGGTTCAAGCAATTCTCATACCTCAGCCTCCCTAGTAGCTGGGACTACAGGCGCACACCACCACATTCGGCTAATTTTTGTATTTTTAGTAGAGATGGGTTTCACCATGTTGGCCAGGCTGGTCTCGAACTCCTGACCTCAAGTGATCCACCCGTCTCAGCCACCCAAAGTGCTGCAATTACAGGCGTGACCCACCGTACCCAGCCTCCTTTTTCACTTCCTACCTTCCTCCCCACCTCTGGGTGCACCCTATCCTGAGCTCAGCCTGTATTCCTGTCCGCTGGCCACTTACCAGCCAGTCTCTTCACCTGCGATGCCCTTTACTCACCTAGAAAGCTCACATCAAAAGTCGCCTCCTCCAGGATACCTCTCAAGTTCTCCTCTCTGGTCCCTTGGCCCTTTGCGGGTACCTTTTTTCTTGTGCAAGTCACATGATAATGCGAGGGTTTTTTTTTTCCCCCATCTGGAGTCTGCCTGGTGGGCTCATGGTCCATTTGTGGAAACATGCATTTCCCTCTTCTCCGCTCTCCCTCCTTCATGATCCATGCTTTATGCAGCTTCCCCAAGGCATGCAGAGCAAGCTGAGAAGAGGTAGACAAGCCTGCAGACCTTTCACAGAAGCGTGGTGGCTTGGGAAGTAAGAGAAGACAAGGAGATAGGGGTTCCTAAAAAGCAGACAAGAGATTACCGAGGGGTTCCCCACAGCGCCAGCACACAGCCGCTGCACAAAAATGCAGTGGAATTATTGACGGACATTAAGTGCTTGATGGGGGACAGGGAGTGATTGTGCTAAGCCACCAAGGATCATGCTGTGCCAGTTGTATACTATCCTTTTGCCAAGGTGAAATGATTTCCCTACTAAATCCCTTACTTTCCACTTTGTTTAAAATGAGTTTAATACCAAGAGAGTAGTTTGCGTCTATGTCCTTATTTCTAATCTTCCTGCTCAACCATTAACTGCACTAAACACACTCAGACCCATCTAGTCTAAAATTGAGAAGGGGAGGTTCTCACTCCTGGAGAGAGAATTACTGAAAAGGTGGCCCTCATACAGTCTGGAGTCATACCCCCAAGTGCTGGTTTTATACTTGAAAGCAGACAGCGGGACTCTGACCTTTGCAGAGATAGGAGGGACACCTTCCTATCCAGAGAAGCCAAAAGAGCACAGGACGCCCAGGCTGAGGGCAGTGAAGCTTGCTTCCAAGAACTGGTTCGTTCCCCGGCCAACCCCTGTGCCCACTTAGGACTGGCATGTAGCAGCACCTCTCCTCATCCACACTCAGGCCCTAGGCTCCCAATTGACCAAAGCCTGCAAGTATAAAGTGTCCAGAGCATGGGTCCCTGCCAACACTCCCTGCCCTGCTCTTCACTAGCTGTGGTCACCACTTACGACATTTTGTTCCGAGTTCATCTGAAAGAGAAATGTCACTTTTGTGTTAGAAAGGAGACATACAGGCCAGGTGTGGTGGTTCATGCCTGTAATCCCAGCACTTTGGGAGGCCGAGTCACGAGGATCACCTGAGGCCAGGATTTGGAGACCAGGCTAGGCAACACAGTGAGACCCTGTATCTACAAAATAAATAAATTTTTAAAAATGAAAAAATTAGCTGGGCGTGGTGGTGCACGCCTGTAGTCCCAGCTACTTGGAGGCTGATGTGGGAGAATCACTTAGTCTGTGAGGTCAAAGCTGTAGTGAGCCGCGATCGTGCCGCAGCACTCCAGTCTGGGCGACAGAGTGAGACCCCGTCTCAAAAACAAAAACAGAAAGGAAGAAAGAAATCCTCTACGTGGCTAGAAGAGAATAACCGGGCCCCTAAGCTTCATGCCAGGCGGTGCTAATGGGCGAGTTACACACGGGAGAGTGCCCAAGGGGACCTCAAGGCGTTCCCTTGGGATAAGGCATGATCAAAACAGCTATGTTTATCCTGAAGCGAAAGGCGGAGGCTCCAGTTTGGGTCCCGGCTCCGCCCCTTGGGCTGCACTGCTGCCCTCGGAGAGGCAAAGATAGGGCAGGCGTTGTTAGTCCCACTCACAAGTGGGAACTCTTCAACTGAGGGAGGCGAAGTGACAGCCCCAATGTTGCATAGATGGTTCTGAGGCCAAACGAGGTCAGGAACCCAGAAGCCAGGATCTAGTTTGACGTAGACCTGCGGAAGGCGGGCGGTAACTGACGCGTTCCCCCTGACACCGGTGCCTTCGCCTATTTGCGCCCAGCAGGCACCCCCGGCTCCCCAGCCTCCTACACCTCGCATCTGCCCTGGGGCTCAGCTCCCAGGGACTTCCGGGAGCAGCTGGCCCCGCCCCAAGGCTCCTTCGGGCCGCGCGATTGGCACGGCGGGCCGGGGGCAGGGCCGGAGCGCCGAGCCAACGTGATGGCGTCAGGGGCCGCGGGCGCCGCTTCCTGTTGTCAGTGGCCGGGAGGCCGCATCGTCTGCTCCGAGTGCTGAGGAGCTGCAGCGGCCGGGAGCTCCCCCAGCCTCGCTCCTCGCTCCGCTTGGTGAGTTAGGGGGTCAAGATGCGAGGAGGGCGGCGGAGGGTCGGCGGGGCCGAGGCGCGAACGGGCGGTGGGCCTCCTGCTCCCTCCGCGATCCCCAGCCCCTGGTTACCCTGAGACTGCCCGGCTTCAGAGCCCTCAGCTCTGCCCAGCCCGCGCCCGCCCCCCTCCCATCCAGCCTTCCCCCTGCAGCGCCGCTGTGGCCCCGTGCCCCACGTCTGTCCAGCCCCCAACCCGCGCCCGCATTCTCTCACCGGCGGTCTTGCTTAAATGCAGCTTCACTCGTGACCCCACTTTACCTCAGTTCCAACCCCGATCTCGGCCACGTCTCTTCGCCCCGCCCTGACACATCTCATCGTCTCTCCCGACCCCTCTGGTAATCCCGATGCTCCTCGCTCACGTCCCCAAGACGCACCATTCAGGTTTCCCCTTCTCTGGCTCAGCTTTCTTATCCCAGTCACCCCCATCCCCTGTCCAGCTCTCCAAGATCTGCTCATCCCAAACACTCTACCTCTGCCTTCTCATCTAAGACCCACCCCCAAAGTAGGTGCCCTGTTGAGCTCACCGCTTTCTTCCGGATAACTCCGATCTCAGCCTTATTCCAAGTCTTAACTGTGTCTTCTCGTCCTTAGTCTCCTAGCCCACTGTATACCTTCCTTTGCGTCTCCTGCCGTACTGAGGACACCCCATCCCTAAGTCTTTGCCAAACTATCCCTAACTCTTGCTGCCTCCTTTCCTACCACCCTCACCCAATCTTGTTAAAAATGACATCTCCATGTCTTTTCACCCCCGCTGACCGACCGCAACTCTTCACCCCAACTCTGCGTCCATTCCTTCCCTGGACGCAACTCCCATTCAACCTGAGAACTTTAGTGCAGTCTCCTGCCAACTCCACCAGCTGCCCCTCAACAGCCAAATGTAGGTGCTCACTCAGACCCGCAGTTAGAGACTGAGCAGCATGATTGGCCGGTGTAGGGGCTCAGGTGGTAAATAAGGGTGGAGGAACAGTGGGCTCTCCCCAACTCTTGGGTGGGGCCGGGGTTTTTCCTGGCATCTGGTCTCCTGTACCTGTCCTCAGGGACTGTGTTTCTGGCATTTACATTAAATGACTTGTGCTGGCTGCTGGAATGGTAGGTATTCAAATATCTGGAAGGTGAGAGATGGCCACTTACTCAGCTCACTTAGCACAGAATGATGGAAGCTGTCACTTCCTTCTGGCTGGTGTTCTGGCCCTGGAGAGCCTCTGGGAAGTTCTGCGTGGTGTTGGCTGTGGTCACAGAACATTGTTCATGTTCCTTTTCCTGGCACTTGTAAGGGCCTCTCCCTGCCAGAGCTGATGGCAGATCAATCCTGATGCTGAATTCAGGGGATATGATGGGTGTCAGAGGCAGTGTTACCTGTTGTGAAGAGTATAGGTGAGTCGATCCTGGGGAGGCTGAGGTCTAGGTGGGTACAGAGGCTCTTGAATCGCTTTCTTTTCTTGCAAGTGCTGGATCATTGACTTTTGGCCACTTGGGTTCCATGAACACAGGGAACCACGTTATCTCAGAGTAGCTGAGGCAGAAGGACATTCCAGAGGCACCCAAGTCTCATGCTCAGCGTTTATAGTTTCCTGGGGGCTTTTTGGTACACATTTTCTCTGAATCCCGAGGACCCGGCATCAGATGGGTGAGCCATTTGATTGCAGTTTTTTTTTTTCTTTCTTTTTTTTTTTTTTTGCAATGGAGTTTTACTCTTGTTGCCCAGGCTGGACTGCAGTGGCACGATCTCGGCTCACCGCAACCTCTGCCTCCCAGGTTCAAGTGATTCTCCTGTCTCAGCCTCCCAAGTAGCTGGGATTACAGGCATACACCACCATGCCTGGCTAGTTTTGTATTTTTAGTAGAGATAGAGGTTTCTCTGTTGATGAGGCTGGTCTCCAACTCCCGATCTCAGGTGATCCACCCACCTCGGCCTCCCAAAGTGCTGGGATTGATTACAGGCGTGAGCCACAGTGTCTGGCTGATTGCAGTTTTAAAGGGCCCCAAAGAGCATTGTCTCTGCTTGCCATTTATAGTCGTATTCCTTTGAAAAAGTGAATACTGTTTACCGTCAATGTCCTCCCATTAATATGCAGTATATTTAAGTTGTTTTCAGCCTTATTGGCAGCTTGGCTTAATGACAGGAGCTCCACAGTTGCCCCAGCACTTAACAGTTGTTATACCCCAACTTCCCACATTGGGTGAAATGGAGATACCTGCCCTGTGCCTTGTTTTTATTAATCAATTCATTCAACAGCTTATTTTTTGAGCACCAGTGTTTGCCAAGCACTGTTCTAGGTACTAGAAATACATTGGTGAATGGGTGAGGCAACAGTCCTGTTTTCATTCAGAGTTTGGTCCTTGTTAGACTCCTCTGGGATATGGGACAAGAATATAGGGAAGATGGGTGTTATTGGATGGAAGGAAGGAGGGAGGAAAGAAAGATAGCCAGTGTTCACTGACTCCACAATTCTGCCCTCATCCACTAGCCCTGAGTCTGGGAATCACAAGCTAGAAGTTTCTCACTCTTCATCCGGTATTTAATTGCTTCAAAGCTCCCACCCCCACCACCCCACCCATCACAGAAATCCAGCTTTCCTCAGGTGGACAGGGGTGCAGTTTCCTCAGTCAGCACTCACATGCCTGAAAGATCAGCGGCCTTTCTGAATCAGAGGATAACTTTGTCATTCTTTTCCAATTGAAAAAACATGACTCATCAATTGGTACAGCAGTTGGATGGCTTAAAGCCAGGCTGTGGCTCTGAACAGCCAGTTACACAATTCAGGCAGTGGAGAGAAGGCCGTGGGGAGTGGCTGAGAAGTCCCTCGAGAGAAGAGGTTGCTGTTCACTGATGGTGGAGTGTTTTGAGAGTGGTGAAACCAGGTTATACCTTTCTTCTTTTAATGTAAGTCTCATCCAAGTCATTCTCTTTTTTTGCTTCCTTGATCTCTGGAGGAAGTGAAATTGGACATATAGAGAAGGCCAGGTAGTATAATGGAGGAAACCAACCAAAACTGTTCCTTCCTAACTATGTTGGAACATTTAAGAAAGTATAACTCTGAGACTTCAGGAGCATTGGTAGGAACTGGGCTCAGCTGGTTGGGGCTATAAATCTGATTGACAGAACTGTTTCTTGTTGGTTTTAGACCTTCTGTGATGAAATGGAGCTTCCGAGTACCTCTGTAGAAGAAATAATAGTTTGCCTGAATTTGAGCCAAAGACCTGAGGCCTTTTGGTCCAGGGAAAGATGCAGGAGTTGGGATGAAGAAACCAGAGAGTTCTGTCCCTTACCCAAGACCCATTGCTACTGAGCCTCAGTTTTGTCCTCTGTAAAACAAGGATAATCACTCTCTCACGGGATTGCTGTAAGAATTAAATGAGGTTAGAGAGGAACATCAGAGAAGCCTGCTTTCTGCACTCTGGAGAGCCATATGAGGGTGAATCAATACATAGGGTGGCAGTAGACTTGGTGTGATTTGGTACTTCCTAAATGGCACCAGTCACCTTTCCCCTGCTAAGCTTTCACCAGTCATGTTCAAGGGCCCTTGGGTAGTGTTGCCCAACTTTGCCTTACTCCCTTCAGGTAGGTCTCCTTGAAGCCACGCCTCTCTTCACTTTGGTTCTTGGTGTCAATGAAGAGCGTTTTGAGGACAGAAAGTGGAACCAGTTCCATAGGATGGTAGATTCAGAGTCTGGGCCACCAGGGTGGGTGACGCAGTGCTGTCCCCACAGTCAAGAGACACAAAGCCTTCTTCCGATCCCGCCGTGAGTTCTTATGTCACTGACCATCTGAGCCCTGCCTCCCTGAGCATGATGGAACAGACACGGATAGGTGGGGTGCTATGGCTGCCTACGAACAGAAGTGTCCTGCATTGTGGCTGGAACCCTAGAGGCTCAGTCCTATCTTGTGAATTTTCAAGTGGCTCTTCTGCTGGATTTATCTGAGCTCTTGTCAGTCATTTTGTGGCATTTCTGACTCTGTTTTAGGCCAAGTGACCCTTCTCTTATCTGGCCCTGTCTCTCTTAGCTTCAGTTTATTTTATTATTTATTTATTTAGAGAAATAAATTATTTATTTGTTTATTCTTGCTTTGCTGCCCAGGCTGGAGTGCAGTAGCACAATCTCGACTCACTGCAACCTCCTCCTCCTGGGTTCAAGCGGTTCTCCTGCCTCAGCCTCCCGAGTAGCTGGTATTACAGGCATGGGCCACCATGCCCAGCTAATTTGACCTCAAGTGATTCTCCTGCCTCGGCCTCCCAAAGTGCTGGGATTACAGGTGTAGGCCATGGCAGCTGGCCTACGGCACCTGGCCTATTTTGTTTTCTTAGCATACGGTTACTTGGCCAGAGCACCCACTTACCAATGGCCTGTCCCTCCCAGTGAATACTCTGTGAATACTCTATTATTCTCAGCTAATTAGTTAATGAGGTCTTAATGGGCCTGGGCTATTATTCAAATTATTGGGTTTAAGCCCTTAGGGTCCCACCCTGTAGCTGGCTAAGGGAAGGGCAACTTTGGGGCTTTGGGCTCTGTCTAGAAGGGTGGGCCTGAGGGCTTTAGACCACTGGAATTGTGGACTGGGATTGGAGCCCAGGGTTTTGGAGCCAGAGAAGCTGGATGTGGCCTGCTGAGCTGCACAACGGTGGCCTTGACAGAGCCTGACCTCAAGACCAGGCCTGTTTCTGGAAGTGACCTTAGATGCAGAGTCACCATAGCATACAACCCCCTTTTCCTGTCACCCCATGGCCAGAATGGGGAACTGGTTTCCGGAGGAGGGCCCTGAGAATCCCTGGGTAGCTGGGAGCAGACCATGGTGAATGGTGAGGCAGTCAGATGGGGCTGTAGTCAGAACTGAGACTCTTCTGGCCGTCTGCAGTGCCTGGCCTATTACTGGGTCTGCAGGAACCATCCTCCACACACGCCTGCTTCCTCCTAAGGGACCTGACTTAGGGAGGTTGGCTCTGGGTCCTGACTCCCTGTGTCCTGTTTGCCCTCTGCTATCCCCAGAGGCCAGAGATCCAATCAGAGCACTTTCCACCATTTTTAGGGCCAGCCTGCTTGTCTGCTTTCCAAACCTCATGCTGCTCCAGTGCTGTCCAGGAAACCTTTCCTGCCACACTGGCCTTAAGTTTCCCTGCACCCCCTGTTCCCGGCCTCTAGTGAAGGGGTCTTCCCAGACTACCCCTGGAATCCTAGCTCTGAGGTGATGGCACTGTTGATGAAAAAGCCAAACTCTGTTAAATATTGGAAGAGGTTCTCAGGGCCTCCCGTGACCCGTGACATAGTCCTGGGAGGCCCTAAGAACACGTGCCCAAGGTGATTGGGTTACAGCTTGATTTTTATCCAAGTTACAGGCAAAGACATAAATTAATACATGTAAGGTATACATTGGTGGGGGCAGGGTAAAGTGGATTAAAAGATTTCCTGATTGGCAATTGGTTGAAAGAGTTAAACTTTACCTAAAGAGTTAAAGTCAGCAGAAAGAAAAGCTTGGGGTTAAGATAAGGTGGGTTATGGAAGCCAAGGTTCATGTTATGTAGATGAAGCCTTCAAGAGAATAAATGGTAGATGTCTCTAAGGTGTCAGACTCTTAGTTAAATCTCTCCTAGATCAGGAAAAGGCCGAGAAAGGGAAGGGAATCTCTGCAGGATATAAATTTTCCCCACAAGAGATGGCTTTGCAGGGCCATCCCAAAATATGTTGAAGAAATATACTTGGTGGTAAAATGATTTCCTTTAGGGCCTGTTATCTCCCATGTGATGTTAGACCCTAGTCAGGTTGGAGTTGGTATCTTAATTGCTGAGAGTCTGTTCTGTCAGTCTTAGTCTGTTTTAATGTTAATGCTGCTCAGTTGTGTCTAAGCTCCAAAAGGGAGAGGCTAGGATGAGGCATGGCCCACGCCCCACTTCCTGTCATGGCCTGAACTCAGTTTTTAGGTTTTTTCAAAATCCCTTTGGCCAAGGGGGGCTCATTCAGGCAGTTTGGGGGCTTATAATTTTAATTTTGGTTTACAGCACTCACTCAGCAATCTGGTTTTCCTAGGGCTGGGGTTGGCCTCCTTCTGGAGGCTGGTGGTGGAGTCAGGCCGCTTATCAGCCCTGGGACCTCAGGAATGTTCTTGACCTGGGTCAGCTGCCATTTCCTTATCTGTCAGGTGGAGACAATAAAACAGCACTCCTAGGGTGCTTAGGAGGACTATAAATTAGGCAATATATGTAAAGAGAATCGAGCCCATTTAACTTTTCTTGGTTTTGTTAACTTCTTTGTGCGGTGATTGTTTGAGAGCCGAGACAGCCATCACCTTTCCCAGCGTTCCCCTGATGCTCAGCCGGGCATTCACTAGAGATTTGTTTACGTATGAATGTGCCTGCCTAGCCCAGGTCTGTCCAAGTTTCTGGGGTGGGGCCAAGCCAGCCAGCAGCCCCCTCAGGCTCAGGCCCTACCCCACCCTACCCCACCCACTCCCAGGAGGAATCTGGCAGCCCTGAGGGATTTAACCACTCACTGACTTCAACTCTTCCTGCATACTCATTTAGGCGATGACATTCTTGGTCTGTAGGTTTAGGTGGCCACATCCACTGGGATGACAGATACCAGGTACAACATATCAGGTACAGGCACATATCAGGCTCTGTGACAGGCGTGTACACATTCTCCATCTGAGAGGTCTCTGCATGCCTACCTGGTTAGTGGCAAATTGCGATGAGACCTTGTGGTTGTCCTGATTAGACAAGTCCCTGTCTGTGCTGCTCACACCAGACCCTCAAAGCCCTGTTGAGAAGCAGAAGTGTAGCAAGGGAGCCCTTCCCTTTTGAAGCCATTCCAGTTGTACTTTTTACTGCTGAGCTGGCAGACATTGGACTGGAACAAGGAGTGAGGGGTGGGGAGCAGGGTGTTGCAGGACCCAGCCCCTGAATGTGAGCCCCTGCTTCCTGGTCCCAGTGGGTTCCTGCCACTTTCAACTGCAGCCTTCCCCTCGAACCCGCAGCTCCGTATCCGAATCAGCCTGTCATTCCCTGCCTACAGGTTTCGATCCTACAGAGCCCTGGCTTTCTGGGCAGCATTTGATGTGAAGCGCCCTTACCACCCACTCCGTGGGGTGGACCCACCCCCGGCACCCAGGACTCCTTGCCTCCCAAGGACTGAGCCCCCTGGACTTTCCTCGCTTCCTTCCTTCAAATCCATTATCAGTTTTAACTTTTGTGCTCTTCAAAGGCCTTTCGGCTGTGGTTTGAGTAAGAGAGGCTGACCTCCTGCTGCTTGCTGGGAAAGGACTCTGGCTGGGGGATAGTTGCCTGCCCATTCATCTGGCTGCCATCTGTCTCTTCAGGTGCCATGTGATTCTCCGAGGGAGTAGCTGCGTGAGTGGAGATGCTCTCAGTGGTGGAGAATGGACTGGACCCCCAGGCTGCCATCCTGGTAGGTGGGCGAGGGAGGATCAAGGGTGGGGAAGGGCTGCAGGGGACGGTCATTTCATCTGCTTGGCTCACTTCGAAATGAATGGGCACTGTCCTGCAAGAGAGGCCAGGCTGAGAAAAAGTTACAGCACAAGCAGGCTCCAAGGAGACCCTGTCCTTTCTAGATCACCTTATTGGTGATAAGATGGACATTACAAAAAGCAGTGGGAATTTAAGATCAGTAACCTGAAGACCAAGGATTTCCATTCAGCCCTTCAGCCCTCTGCCCTTAGGCCATGATTTGGTCACAGTCTGGCCAAAGCACTGAATTGGTGGGAAACAGGTATTCCCAGGCACTGGTTTGTTGTTTCAGTAATGGGGGTAAATTGGTAACTTACATATATCTGAACACTAACCATTTTCTAGGATATTCTAAATGTAATTATTTGTGAGCAGTTCACTGGAGCCCCCTAGGACCTTTTCTTGGAGAGCCCTTTGCACCCTCCTGGGCTGTCTTGGGTACTCTGGGTGGAGCTCTCTGTTCCCTTGGAAAGGCAGGAAGTCAGGTAGCTTTGGGGCTGGTTCCTTAGCAGCATCCTGAGGTGGCTTTCAGGGAGAAGCCAGGATTTCCCTTTCCTCCCTACTGCTGCTTCCCAGCTCAGAGAACTCTCTGCTTGAAAGAAACTATAGCCCTCAGAGATGTGCCTTTCCCCGTCCTGGCCACAGGAGAGTCCAGTTCCACCTGTTTCCCAGCTGGCTTTCATGCAGAGGCTCTTCCTTCCCCTCTGCACCCCCACTCTCCCACCCCCGGCCAAATCCCACCCCAGGACCCTCCAGAGCTAGGGCAGAACCCTGGCCAACTCAGCCTTCTAACAACCGCTGCACAAACTGACTCCATGAGGGTATGCGTTTCTTGAGGGTATGCCTTACTTCTCCCTGTATACCCTAACCCAACACCTAGTAGGTGCTCAGTTGAACGAAGTGTGTATGTGCTTTTTAAATATAATATACTAATAACATCTTGCGTTTAAAAGAACATTTAAAATTAAACTATTTCAAGATTAAAAACTTTTGAGCTTCAAAGGATACTATCGAGAAAATGAAAAGACAACCCACAGAATGGGAGAAAATATTTGAAAATCAAATATCTGATAAGAGTCTAGTATCCAGAACATATAAAGAACACTTATAACTCAACAATAAAGAGACAAATAATCCAGTTATAAAATGGGTAGAGGATTTGAATAGACACTTCTCCAAAGAAGATACATACATGGCCAGTAAAGATGCTCATTATCATTAGACATCAGGGAAATGGACGTCGAAACCACAGTGAGATACTACTTCACACCCCCTAGGATGGCTGTAATAAAAAAAACGACAACTAGTATTGGCAAAAATGTGGAGAGATTGGAACTCAGATATTGCTGGTGGGAATGTAAAATAGTGCAGCCACTTTGGCAAATAGTTTGGCAGTTCCTTGATAAGTTAAACATAGAATTATGTATACAATTCCACTCCTAGATATATACCCAAGAGAACTAAAAATGTAAGTCCACTCAAAAACTTGTACATGGATGTTCATAGCAGCATTATTGATAATAGCAAAAGAGTAGAAACAACCCAAATGTCTATTAACTGATGAATGGATGAATAAAATGTGGTATATCTATGCAAAGGAATATTTTCTGGCAATAAAAAGGGATGACGTCCTGATACATGCTACAACATGGTGGAAAATATTGTGCTAAGTGAAAGAAGTCAGATTCAAAGGGTCATATGTTGTGTTCATATCTATTCATGTGAGATGTACAAAATACGAAAAACCACAGAAATAGAAAATAGGTTAGTGACTTCATTCACTTCCTATTCCCCTTTCTCCCAGCCCCTGGCAATCACTAATATATCAGTATTTCTTTTTGGGGTGATGAAAATCTTTTTTTTTTTTTTTTTTTTTTTTGAGTCTCACTCTGCCGCCCAGGCTGGAGTGCAGTGGCACAATCTTGACTCACCACAAACTCCACGTCCCAGGTTCAAGCAATTCTCATGCCTCAGCCTCCCAAGTATCTGGGATTATGGGTGCACACCACCACGCCTGGCTAATTTTTGTATTTTTAGTAGAGACAGGGTTTCACTATGTTGGCCAGGCTGGTCTCGAACTCCTGACCTCAGGTGATCCACTCGTCTTGGCCTCCTGAAGTGCTGGGATTACAGACGTGAGCCACCGTGCCTAGCCAGAAAAATCTTCTAAAATTAGATAGTGGTGATGGTTGCACAATTGTGTTAATATACTAGAAGCAATTGAACTGTATACTTTAAATGGGTGTATTTTATGGTATATGAATTATATCTCATTAAAGCTGTTATATTTTTTCAAATTTAACTTCAAAGAATGTTAACATAGTTTTGACTGAAATCAAAATAAAATATTAAAATATGTATCCATAATCCTATCACCCAACAATTCAAACCAGTTTTTCTTTAATCCCTTCCAGTCCTTTTCCAAACACTTATGTGATTTTCACATACTTATAATTATGCTTAATTTTTACTGTATATTTCCAAAAGACTCTATGTACATTTTGTGGTGTCTTCATTTAACAAACATTTATTGAATATTTCTATGTGCCAGGCACAGTGCCAAGTATTGACACAAGGATGAATAAAACACTAGTCTTAGTGCCACACTCAGCTTATATATATATATACATATATATATTTTTTGAGATGGAGTCTCACTCTGCCACCCAGGCTGTAGTGTAGTAGTACGATTTTGGCTCACTACAACCTCTACCTCCCGGGTTTAAGTGATTCTCCTGCCTCAGCCTCCTAAGTAGGTGGGATTACAGGCGCTCATCACCACACCTGGCTAATTTTTGCATTTTTAGTAGAGACAGAGTTTCACCATGTTTGCCAGGCTGATCTCAAACTCCTCACCTCAAGTGATCCACCCGCCTTGGCCTCCCAAAGTGTTGGGATTACAGGCATGAGCCACCGCACCCAGCCTCTTTTTAGAATTTATCTAGTAGGTTTTCTGGTTTTCACCAGAAACCACTTCCCTGAAAAAAAATACTATAGATCAGAAAGTATTATTTCCACTTTAACAGATGAGGAAATTGGGACTCAAAGAAGTTAAGTGGAAGGTCTGAGGAGGCCTGTCTGGTTACTGACAGCTGGGACTGGGCCTAGTCCTCTGGCTTCCAGGCCCAGGATCTTTCTTTTTTTTTCTTTCTTTTTTGAGACAAGGTCTTGCTGTGTTGCCCAGGCTGGAGTACAGTGGTGTGGTCATAGTTCACTGCAGCCTTGAACTCCTGGACTCAAGCAGTCCTCCTGCCTCTGACCTCCCAAAGTTCTAGGATTACGGGCTTGAGCCACCACGCCCAGCCTAGGATCTTTCTTAACGTAAACCATGCTCCTGTTCTCCTCATGTTTTTATTGTTCTAAAGCAGTGTGGGTGTTTTTTGTTTGTTTGTTTGTTTTTGCCTCTTGGCTTATTGATTCTCTACAGAAACTTGTCCATGTGAAAAAGGTGGGAAGCCCCACCCTTGTTCTAGATGGATTTACCCAAGCTCCCGTCACTGCAGCTGTGATGGGGCCAATATTTAAACACAAGATTATATGACTCTAAGTTCACTTAAGTTTGGTCTAAAAAACAAAAAGTGTCTGCACTGAAGGACATGCAAAACAACAATAACAGTGATTGTCTCTGGGTAGTATGTGTGATTTTCCTTTTCTTCTCTCTGCTTTATCTTTCTTTGCTATAGTTAACAATGTGCTAATTTTACAGAAGGAATCTGCAGACACACCCATAGATGTGTGTGCATGTGGTTGCACATGTATTTGGCACCAGGCAAAGGATTACACTCTAGGGACTCTCCATAGCATTTTCCGCTAAAGGCCTGTGTTCTGTGTGGTACTGCCTAGGTCATCAAGAAGAAGCTGGTGGGATCCGTGAAGGCCTTGCAGAAGCAGTACGTGTCCCTGGACACAGTAGTCACTAGTGAAGACGGAGATGCCAACACCATGTGCAGTGCCCTGGAGGCCGTATTTATCCATGGCCTGCACGCCAAGCACATCCGAGCTGAGCCTGGAGGAAAAAGGAAGAAAAGTGCTCACCAGAAGCCTCTGCCCCAGCCTGTCTTCTGGCCCCTCCTGAAAGCTGTCACCCACAAGTGAGATTTAGCTGGAGAGGTTTTGCTTTGGGGAGGAGCAGCAGAGTATGGGACATTTGGCTTTTCCTCCCCAGCTGTTCAGGAAGCCAACAGAGGTGCCCTGTGTTCTAGCATAGAGATAGGGTGAGGTAGGGGTTGAAAGTGTTTTCTAGAAAGGCTTATCTCTAGACCAAGCTTCCCAGCCAGCGTGCCAGCAGATCTTGAGACCCTCAGCACTCAGGCAAGAGCCTGTGGTTGCTTTGAGCCCTGGGACTGGTCGCCTTTAGCAGGAACAGCCTTTTTTGCCACACTAGGGCAGAGTTATATAGTTACAACAGAGGTTTTGTGGCCTGCAAAGCCTAAAGTATTTACTATCTGGCCCTTTACAGAAAATGTTTGCTGACCCTGCCTTAGATTATTCAAACATCCGAGTTGTAAATCTGTTTTTTTTTGGGGGGGGGACGGAGTTTCACTCTGTCACCCAGGCTGGAGTGCAATGGCGCGATCTCGGCTCACTGGCATCTCCGCCTCCCAGGTTCAAGCAATTCTCCTGCCTCAACCTCCTAAGTGGCTGGGATTACAGGCGCGCACCACCATGCCCAGCTAATTTTTTTATTTTTAGTAGAGATGGGGTTTCACTATGTTGATCAGGCTGGTCTCAAACTCCTGACCTCGTGATCCACCCACCTTGGCCTCCGAAAGTGCTGGGATTATAGGCGTGAGCCACCGCACCCGGCCATAAATGTTATCTCTTAAGGAGGTGTGGGGTTATTTTTATTAAAGAGTGGAATCAGGAAGAGCATATGAATATTCACTCTGAGACACTTATCTCTTGTGTCTGGACTTTTGAGCAAGTAGCTGGCACTGTGCCTCTAAGGACTACTGAATGTCACCGTCAGCCCAAAGAAGCCTTGTCAGTCTCTGATCTTCCTTTCCATGCCGACTGCCACTGCCCTGTCTCATGTTTTTACTTCCTTCCTGGGTGACACTGGCTTTCTATTTGTCCCCCTTACCTCACTCTGCCTTACCTTGAGTCCGTCATCTGGTCAACATTTACTGAGGTGAAGCTCCCTGGAGCTTACTCACTGAGCCTAGTAGAATGCGGTCTGCATTCCCTGGGGGAGATAAACCCACGCTAGGGACTGTGGTAGCTGAGAGGAGGGGCATGTACATCAGACCGAGGCATTCCGGGACTGAGTTTGGTACACCTGGGGTCTGATCTCCTTATGCAGAACATCTACCCTGCAGTCTGCATGATTGTAGTCAAGTCACTTTTCTAAACAAAGATCTGTAGCCCACAGGCTCCCAGATGCCAGCCTGGAGACTGATTCACTAGGTTGGGGCCCCAGAACTTGTATCCTGCTCAAGTTCCCCAGGGGATTCTGGTGCATGGCTGGGTGTGGAGCCATTGCCACGTGTTGCCTTATTGGTTTGATATTCAATACTCTCTCTTTCCTGGCCTTGCAACCAAACTACCAACTCTTCTTCCACAGGCTGTAATTGGAGCTCTCCCTAGTCCTCTTACAGGGTTGTTGATTTCCTGCCTTTTATGCCTTTTTTCATCGGTCCCTTGTGCCTGAGGGCAGGGACCATGTCTTTACCCTGCATATTCACTGCTCCAAGGACTTTGCACTTAGGGAGCTCTGACAGCATGCCTTGGATGAGCAGATGATGTCAGGGGCCCAGTGGTAGTTGGAATGAACATGGAAATTACCTTTCACGATTCCAATCTCAAAAGGTTGGGGGTTATAGCTTAATATTTCCTTTAAACACTTTTCCTTTAAAACTATATATATATCCTAGGCTGGAGTGCAGTGGTGCAATCTTGGCTCACTGCAACCTCTGCTTCCCAGACTCAAGCTATCCTCCCACCTCAATCTCCCAAGTAGTGGGGTAGCTTGGACTACCCTGCAAGCCACCACATCTGGCTATGTTGTTATTGTTGTTGTAGAGACAGAGTTTCGTCCTGTTGCCCAGGCTGGGCTCGAACTCCTGAGCTCAAGTGATCCGCCTGCCTTGGCCTCCCAAGTGTTGGGGTTACAGGCGTGAGCCACCACATCCGGCCTAAAACACTATTACCAAATATTTTTGCATGCCTTTCTCTATTTGCAGTGGTTATTGCTGGTTCCTGCTAACCAGTGGATAAAAGCACATCTCTGTGATTTGGGGTGGTTTCTTGAAACATATCTGTTCTCCCTTCCCAGACACATCATCTCAGAGTTGGAGCACCTGACGTTTGTTAACACAGATGTGGGCCGCTGCCGGGCATGGCTGCGGCTGGCGCTGAACGACGGCCTGATGGAGTGCTATCTGAAGCTGCTGCTGCAGGAGCAGGCCCGCCTGCGCGAGTACTACCAGCCCACCGCCCTGCTCCGGGATGCCGAGGAGGGCGAGTTCCTCCTTAGCTTCCTGCAGGGCCTCACATCCTTGTCCTTCGAACTCTCCTACAAGTCTGCCATCTTAAATGAATGGACGCTAACCCCACTGGCCCTGTCTGGGCTCTGCCCTCTCTCTGAGCTGGACCCTCTCTCTACCTCTGGTGCAGAACTACAGCGGAAGGAGTCTCTGGATTCCATTTCCCATTCCTCAGGCTCTGAGGACATCGAAGTCCATCACTCGGGCCATAAGATCCGGAGGAACCAGAAGCTGACTGCCTCCTCCCTCAGCCTGGACACGGCCAGTTCATCCCAGCTGTCCTGCAGCCTAAACTCTGATAGCTGCTTACTCCAAGAGAATGGCTTCAAGAGTCCGGACCATTGCGAGGAGCCCATGTCCTGCGACTCAGACCTGGGCACAGCAAATGCTGAGGACTCAGACCGGTCTCTGCAAGAGTGAGTACCCTGTCCCCACTCCTTCCCATTTTCTCTCCTCCCTGCTTTCTTTCCTCTCCTCCACCCTTTCTTCCTGTAGCATGTGATTGCCTCTTACTGAACTCTATTAGTAATTAAAGAAAGCCAAGGGAGACATCGACTTCTCCAGGGACTGGAATCACTGGGAGCTGTAGCAGGCAATACAGGCATAGTGGAGAAAGTGGACTTAGAACAGCTTAGAGCTGGTTTGGGCTCCAGCTCTGCCCTGGTGACAGGGCTGGGTGTGGTTCATGCCTGAAATCCCAGCACTTGGGAGGTTGTGGCAGGAGGATTGCTTGAGCCCAGGAGTTCGAGGCCAGCCTGGGCAATGTAGCAAGATCCCACCTCTAAATTAAAAAAAAAAAAAAAACTAAAAACAAATAACAACAACAAACTAAGTTACTTAGTCTCTACAAGGCACAGTGTAAAATATTGTTGTCTTCATCTAGAAGGAAGGAAACTAATAGGTCAGAGCACATTTAAAACTTCCAACAAATAGATGAAACATAATGCATAGGAGTGTGACTTCATAGAAGACCTCCTGGGGGACACAGGACCTGAGTGCTGCATGCAGGAGGTGGTGGACAGCTGGGGACAGACAGATGTGTGGAAGAGTATGTGGGGCAGATGAACTTGGCTAGAGAGAGAGCTGGGCAAAGCCTTCTTCACACAACCTTTCAAAAAATTTTTGCAGCCAGGTGCGGTGGCTCACGCTTGTAATCCCACCACTTTGGGAGGCCGAGGCGGGAGGAGGTCAGGAGATCGAGACCATACTGACTAACACGGTGAAACCCCGTCTCTACTAAAAATACAAAAAATTAGACGGGCATGGTGGCAGGCGCCTACAGTCCCAGCTACATGGGAGGCTGAGGCAGGAGAATGACATGAACCAGGGAGGTGGAGTTTGCAGTGAGCCGAGACCGTGCCACTGCACTCCAGCCTGGGTGACAGAGCAAGACTCTGTCTCAAAAAAAAAAAAAATTTTTTTGCATAATCTTTTATGGTTAACAAAAATCTAAAACATATACAGTGAAAGCCTTTCCCCTTCCTGTTCTCCCTCTACCCTGTTCTTTCCTCCCACCCCTACAACCATAATAATTAATTTCCTGTATATTCTTCCAAATTTCTAAATTCATCTACAACAAACACCAGTAAAAAGATTTTTAGCCTGGCGCGGTGGCTCACGCCTGTAATCCCAGCACTTCAGGAGGCCAAGGTGGGCGGATCACGAGGTCAAGAGATCGAGACCATTCTGGCTAACACAGTGAAACCCTGTCTCTACTAAAAATACAAAAAATTAGCTGGGCATGGTGGTGGGCACCTGTAGTCTCAGCTACTTGGGAGGCTGAGGCAGGAGAATGGCATGGCCCCGGGAGGCGGAGCTTGCAGTGAGCTGAGATTGTGCCACTGCACTCCAGCCTGGGTGACAGAGCAAGACTCCATCTCAAAAAAAAAAAGATTTTAAAAATTTACTCCTTATTTATTACTTTCTCCCCTACAAAGGCAGTATATATACACTGTTCTATATCTTGTCTTGGAGAAGATCTTTTCATATCAGAGCTATTTCATTCTTTTATTTTTATTTTTTATAGAAATGGGGGTCTCACCGTGTTGCCCAGGCTGGTCTTGAACTCCTGGGCTCAAGAGATCCTCCTGCCTTGGGCTCCCAAAGTGCTGGGATTATAGGCCTGAGTCATCCCGCCCAGCCTCATTCTTTTTTTTTCTATTGCATATTGTTCCAGTGTATGAATGTACCTTAGTTTACTTAATCAGCCCAGTATTTAATGGGTGCTAGGGCCCGTGTGTTCATAAATAACCTTGTGTATGTGGTCTTTTAGTTCTGCATAACTGTCTGTGTTCAGTAAACTCCCAGAAGCAAAATTGCTGAGCAAAAGGATAGACTAATATAGAATATTCACAGATTATTGCCCATTTACACTCCACCAGGAATGTCCTCGTTTCTTAGCCTTGCCACTTGAAGGTATTAGTGAACTTTTGGATATTTGCTCATCTGATAGGTGGAAAATGGAAACTTCTTATTAAAAACCTCCTTCAGTTGGACCCATGTTCCATCAGCTGAAAAGAAGATCCCATGTGTTTGGGACCTTCTTTCCACTCGTCCTATGCCCTTGCCTTGGTTCAGGTCCCTCCAGGGTTCTCATCCAGCATAGGAAGAGCACCAGCATTGGGTGGTGTTACGGACTGGGCTTGGAGTAGACCTAGTTTCAAGTCCTGTTCCACCACTTACAAGCCCAGGAATGTCAGGCACATTGCTTGTTAGTCAAACGCATATAGGAGATTCTGTCTTAGGCCCAGAAATGGCTTCTGAGCACATTAGGTGGAGTTTTCAAATGTTAAATGGAGGAATTTAGGTAGAATACATTGGGGAGGAACAGTCTCTGCCTCCCATGACCACTGGGACCGTGGTGTGACAGGCCTGCAGTGTGACCCAGGCACAGGGCATGACCTAGGCTCACTTACCTGTCTTAGCCCTTCCTGTGTGTCTGCCTCCTCTGCAGACCAGCCAGCCATCCCCTTGTCATATGTCTTGCTTTTATCTCATGTGTCTTGTGATTGGAAAATTCCAGCTTAAGGTCACTGAATCAGTGACCATCCTCTCTGTGCAGGAAGTGTTGTCCCGGCTATTATGGGGAAACTGGAGGGGCAAGGGTCAGGATGTATAGACGAATTCCAGACAGTGGTGTGAGGAAATGGCAAATCTAAGACATACAGATGCACAAACACACAGCCAGCATCAGCATTCGTAGAGCTGGGCCTTGAAGTTAGTCCTTGAGTCCATACAGAGACCAGCATTTCTTGAAGTGTATATTTCAAGGGTAAAATGTTCTCACTGACACTTAGTTCATCAAAGTTATTACATTATTTAATTATTTGTAACTTTAAATTAGACATAAATTCCTTGTGCTTATCATTACACGTATAAAATCAAAACATCCACAAATTAAACATAAAAGCGTAAAAGACACAACATTCAAAATGAAATGTATTAATATAAAGCAGTTCTGCTTGGCAGAAACCAAATTGCAGTTGGGCTAGTGAATTGACTATCCTGAATAGCTCCTTCCGTGTAGACTGGATCTGTATTATAATGATCACTGAGTGGCATAGGTATCGTATGGAGGGTTTAAGTACTTAGATTTAAGCACTTAGAATGGTCCCTGGCACATAGGCATCAATAGTGTTCAAATGATGGTATTGTTGTATTTTATTTTATTCTATATTTTATTTATTTTTTGAAATAGAGTCTTGCTCTGTCCCCCATGCTGGAGTGCAGTGGCGCGATACTGGCTCACTGCAACCTCCGCCTCCTGGGTTCAAGCGATTCTCCATCCTCAGCCTCCCGAGTAGCTGGGATTATAGGGGCCCGCCACCACACCCACCTTATTTTTGTACTTATTGTAGAGAAAGGGTTTCACTATGTTGGCCAGGTGAACTCCTGACCTCAGGTGGTCTGCCCGCCTCAGCCTCTCAAAGTGCTGGGATTACAGGCATGAGCCACCATGCCCAGCCTGGGTAGACATATGTTTTTAATTCTCTTAGTTATATACCTAGGGGTGGAATTGTTGGGTCATATGTAACTCTATGTTTAACTTTTTGAGGAACTACCAAATTGTTTTCTGCAGTAGTTGTGTCATTCTACATCCCCACCACTAATATATATGAGCTTTAATTTCTCTACATCTTTGCCTACCCTCGTTATTTTCTGTCTTTTTTATTATAACCAACCCAGTGGGTATAAAGTGGTATCTCATTGTAGTTTTGATTTGCATTTCTCTGATGATTAATGATGTTGAGTATCTTTTCATGTGCTTATCGAACGTTTGGATATCTTCTTTGGAGAAATGTTTGTTCAGATCCTTTGTCCATTTAACAATTTGGTTATTTGTCTTTTTATTGTTGATTTGTGAGTGTTCTATATATATTCTGGATAATACGCCCTTCTGTATAATTTAAAAATATTTCCCCCCATTCTTTGAGTTGTCTTTTTAGTTTCTTGATAGTATCGTTTAAAACACAAACGTTTTGGCCTGGCGTGGTGGCTCAGGCCTGTAATCCCAGCACTTTGGGAGGCTGAGACGGGAGGATCACAAGGTCAGGAGATCGAGGCCATCCTGGCTAATATGGTGAAACCCCGTCTCTACCAAAAATAAAAATACAAAAAATTAGCCAGGCGTTGTGGCGGGCGCCTGTAGTCCCAGCTAATCGGGAGGCTGAGGCAGGAGAATGGTGGGAACCCGGGAAGCAGAGCTTGCAGTGAGCCGAGATGGCGCCACTGCACTCCAGCCTGGGTAACAGCGAGACTCCATCTCAAAAAAACAAAAAAACAACAACCAAAAAACCACAAATGTTTTTTATTTTTGTTTTTTGAAAC
>NW_016824221.1:100928-143105 GCF_001698545.2 Rhinopithecus bieti
GATGGTCTCGATCTCCTGACCTCGTGATCCGCCCATCTTGGCCTCCCAAAGTGCTGGGATTACAGGCTTGAGCCACCGCGCCCGGCCAAGTTTTGTATTTTTATTAGAGATGGGGTTTCACCATGTTGGCCAGGCTGATCTCGAACTCCTGGCCTCAGGTGATCCACCTGCCTTGGCCTCCAAAGTGCTGGGATTACAATTTATTTTTCATTGCTCGCTTACGCTGTAGATCTCACATCTACGGAACCATTGCCTAATCCAAAGACATGAAGTTTATACTTCTCTTTCCTTCTGAGAGTTAGTTTTAGCTCTTACCTTTAGGTTTTTAATCCATTTTGAGTTAATTTTTGTATACAATGTGAGATAGCAGTCCAGCTTTTTTCTTTTGCATGTAATTATCCACTTACCTCAGCACAATTGTTGAAAAGACTATTCCTTCCCCATTACAGTGTGTTGGTGTCTATGTTGAAAATCATTTACTTTTTTTTTCTTTGAGATGGAGTCTCACTCTTTTACCCAGGTTGGAGTGCAGTGGCGCGATCTCGGCTCACTACAACCTCCACCTCCTGGGTTCAAGCAATTCTCTGCCTCAGTCTCCCGAGTAGCTGGGATTACAGGCGCCTGCCACCAAGCCCAGCTAATTTTTGTATTTTTAGTAGAGACGGGGTTTCACCATCTTGGCCATGCTAGTCTTGAACTCCTGACCTTGTAATTCTACCCGCCTCAAACTTCTCAAGTGCTGGGATTACAGGCATGAGCCACTACACCCAGCCAAAATCAGTTACTTATATATGGATTGGCCACCTATTCTTGAGTATAACGTCTTGAAATGTTGTTTGGGGTTAAGATGGTGCAGAGCTCACTGGGAAGACAATCAGGTAAGCAACTTGAATTCTAAAATCCTCATTTCCATAAGCCCAAATTAAGCTGAGCTTCATGTATCTTCTGGATCCGGTACAAGCCGTCAGGGCAGATGCATGGAGGCTTTGGGGCCTTAGACAGCTTGTGGCCATCTGAACCTGCCTTTGCCCATGACATGCTCCACTGGTTTTATAAGCAGAAGAGATAGCAAATGGGTTTATTTTTGAAATGGAGCTTGGCTCCTCAGAAGCCTTGGGAGAGAGAGGAGCAGTTGGTAGTCAGTGCACATTCCAGAGGGCCCAGGACATGTTTCTGTGCACTGTGTATGTGTGAGTGTGTGTGTGCACACACATGTGCCAAGACAGTAGCATTTGCTCCCTGTGGCCCCAGGAATCAGCACGGAGGAGACAGGGAGTGGCAGTCCCACCATGGAGAGTGAGCAGGGGCACATCTCGTGTGTACTCATATCCACCCTCACACACCTGGTGTACACTGAGCTCCAGAAGCACTTTCTGGGGATGTGACGCTTTGCTGTCTCCACACCCAGTCCAGCTCTGACGGGACCAGCCCTTGCACCTCCCCCAGCCCTGCTGTCCCAGTGCCTGCCCAGGAACAAAATATGACCTCGCTCAGAAAACCTGTTTAGCCCTTGCTGCTCCTAGTCCCTGCCCCAGGGCACAGAGTCCTGGCACCTCAACTCTCTGTGCTGAGGAGGAGGCCTGTTCTGAGACACTGTCCTTGGAGGCTCTGCTGCACACCATGTTTGGGAAAACGATTGCCCACACAACTGTGTGTTTGGCTGAGCAAGCTCTCCAGGCCCACAGCTAGCCTGCTCAGAATGCCAGTAAGTCCTCATTCACACCAAGTCCTCTTTCTCTGCTGTGGGAGCTTTTTCACCTGAGATCACAGGCTCCACAAATCACCTGCCCACCCAGTCTGCCTGAATCCTGGCCAGGAAGAACGTGGTGGGAGTGTCAGAGGAGGACTCTGTGATGGGGAGTGCAGTGGATAATTAAGAAGGTGTGGGTTGTTTTAAATCATAAAACAGCAGTTTTGCATTCTTCCCTCTGCCCCAATAGCCTTGGGCATTGTCGCAAACAACCTGTCACACAGGTTTCTTTGTTTAAAACTTCTAGGGTATTGTTGGAATTCAGCAAAGCCCAGGTAAACTCTGTGCCAACCAACGGACTGAGCCAAGAAATGGAGATCCCCACACCACAGGCCTTGCTCTCCCTCCATGGCCTCAACACCAGCACACACCTGCACTATGAGGCACCTGCAGAGCCCCTTCCTGCCCAGGCAGCCTCTGGAACTCAAGATGGTGTCCACATGCAGGAGCCACGTCCCCGGGTGCCCAGCGCCCTGGACTTACAGCAGCGTGTAGAGAGCACCTCAGGCCAGCAGCCTTCTAGTACCGTCAGCAAGACAACCAGAGAAGTGGGCCAAGGGAATGGCCCACAGAAGGCCCAGGCTCATGACGGAGCTGGTCTGAAGCTGGTAGTTTCCTCACGCACCAGTCCGGTGAGTGGTGCAAGCCGTTCAAGGGGCAGTCTTGGGAAATGTCAGCTGACGCAGGGTTTCCCCAGCTAGTGACCCTGAGTGGTCTCTGCCTTCTCCCTGTTAGCCTTCCTCTCCCTGCAGTGATAGTGTTAATAGCATCGTGATGATGGGGTTCATGTTTCTTGGCTTGTGAGCTGTAGATATAAGCCAGGCATTGTGCTGCTCACTTTCCGTGTGTATCTCCTGTCATTTTCACGTCACTCTGTGAAGGTCGTTCTCATCTGACCGCAGTCTCAGCTCTTTAACCACTACCACTCACCAGCTAAGGCCTTGGGCAAGTCACTTCAGCTCTCTGAACCTTTATTTTCTCCTTAGTACTTGTTATTATTAAGTTAATAGTTTTTGATTTTTGGTTTTTTGGTTTTTTTTTTCAGATGGAGTCTTGCTCTGTTGCCCAGGCTGGAGTGCAGTGGCACAATCTCTGCTCACTGCCACCTTCGCCTCCTGGGTTCAAGTGATTCTCCTGCCTCAGCCTCCTGAGTAGCTGGGATTACAGGTGCCCACCACCATGCCCAGCTAATTTTTGTATTTTTAGTAAAGATGGGGTTTCACCATGTTGACCAGGCTGGTCTCGATCTGCTTGCCTCAGCCTCCCGAAGTGCTGGGATTACAGGCATGAGCCAGTGTGCCCAGCCTATTAAATTAATATTTTTAGAAAATACTAGGCCTTGAACATACTCACTTTGCAACATGACCCAGGTTTTAGAGCTGTGCTGTCCAATATGGCAGCTACCAGCCATGTGTGGCTGTTGAACACTTAAAATGTGGCACGTCCAAATGGAGATGTGCCATGTGAAATAAGCACTGGATTTCAACAACTTAGTATGATAAAAAAAAAAATAGAAAATCTCATTTTTATGGAGTACAAGTTAAAATGAAAATATTTGGGGGCTGGGCATGGTGGCTCACACCTATAATCCCAGCGCTTTGGAAAGCCAAGGAGGGAGGATTGCTTCAGCCCAGGAGTTGGAGACTAACCTGGGCAACAAAGTGAGACCCCATCTCTACAAAAAATACAAAAATTAGCTGGGCATGGTAGTGTGTGGCTGTAGTCCCAGTTACCAGGGAGGCTGGCCTCCAGTAGTCCCAGCTACCAGGGAGGTAGGAAGATGGCCTGAGCCCGGAAGGTTGAGGCTGCAATGAGCTGTGATTACATCACTGTACTCCAGCCTGGGTGACAGAGGGAGACCTTGTTTGGGGGGAAAAAAAAAAAAAGAAAAAAAAAAGAAAGAGAAAAAAAGATTTTGGATATATTGGATTAAATAAAATATATTATTAAAATTAATTTCACCTATTTCTTTCTACTTTAAAAAAAAATTCTGTTTAAACCATGGCCTATAACACAGCCCTAGGAGATCTTGAGAACATGTGCCATACTTTTTTAAAATGTGGCTGCTAGAACATTTAAAATTATATATGTGGCTCATACTATATTTCTATTGGACAGTGCTGTTCTAGAATAAGCCAATCCAGCCATGTGCAGTGGCACAAGCCTGTGGTCCCAGCTAGTTGGGAGGCTGAGGCAGGAGGATTCCTTGAGCCCAAAAGTTCGAGGCCAGGGTCAACATAGTCCCTGAGGGAAGCCAGCCCTGGGCATCTCCTTGAGAGAACCACATGAGTAGAGAGGCTTGAGAACTACTGGCCCAATGAGGCACTAGCCAAAGGCTGTGAATTTGAGCTCTTTTGTCTTTTCCATTTGTTCTTGTTTGGCCTTTGCGGTTTTCCAAAGTTATTGATGTTTACTGAGTGTGGGTAGGAAAAAGATGTGTGTGGTATCTGCCCCTGCTACAGTTCAAGCCCCAGCGGCCTAGCCAGCAGGGTGAGGGAAAGCAATTGCTCTAGAATGCTAGCGGCAGGCTCCAGAGAAAGTCCACAAGAGAGGAAAGAGACAGTGCGGGTAGGGCTGGTGCTGCAGTGATGGGAGGGAGAGTAAATACTTTTACAGGCTTAGGTGCCTCTGACTACTTCTTTTTCTAAGCTTCACAGTTGTTTTTATTTTGTTTTGTTTTTTTCTTGAGACAAGGCCTTGCTCTGTAACCCAGGCTGGAGTGCGGTGGTGCAATCACAGCTGACTGCAGCCTCGACCTCCCATGCTCAAGCAATCCTCTCACTTCAACCTCTAGAGTAGCTAGAACCACAGGTGGCACCAACCTGCCCAGCTAATTCTTTTTTTTTTTTTTAATGGAGACGGGGTTTCATCATGTTGCCTAGCCTTGAGTGATCCTCCCACCTCAGCCTCCCAAAGTGCTAGGATTACAGGCATGAGTCACCATGCCCAACCTGGCTTCACATTTAAACCACACCATGGAGGGCAAGATAGGGTCATGGAAAGCAGAGGCAGGGATTTGTATGCTTGTGCGTACACGGACACAAAGCTGGGAGTATATCCCTGCCATGGTCTGGGGCTCAGGGTGGGGTCTAGTCTTGCATTTTCAGCTCTATTCGTGCTCTTCTCTTTGGGCAGTAGCTTCTAGATCAGGAGTGTCCGATCTTTTGGCTTCCCTGGGCCACCTTGGAAGGAGAAGAATTGTCTTGGGTCACACATAAAATACAGTGACACTAATGATAGCTGATGAGCTTCAAAAAAAATCACAAAAATAATCTCATGATGTTTTTTGTTTTCTGTTTGTTTTTTGAGATAATGTCTCTCTCTGTCGCCCAGGCTGGAGTGCAGTGGCGCGATCTCGGCTCACTGCAACCTCCACCTCCCTGGTTCAAGTGATTCTTCTGCCTCAGCCTCCTGAGTAGCTGGGATTACAGGCGCCCACCACCATGACCAACTAATTCTTGTATTTTTCGTAGAGATGGGGTTTTGCCATGTTGGCCAGGCTGGTTTTGAACTCCCAACCTTAAATGATCCACCCGCCTCGGCCTCCCAAAGTGCTGGGATTACAGGCATGAGTCACCACACCCAGCCAAAAATCTCATAATGTTTTAAGACAATTTATGAATTTGTGTTGGGCCGCATTGAAAGCTGTCCTGGGCTGCATGTGGCCTATGGGCTGTGGGTTGGACAAGCTTCCTCTAAGTCATGTGACTCAGGATGGGGCCAGGGCCATGGAATAGACAAGCAGAAGGCACCTTCCCTACATTCTCACAACACTGTTCAATAATCCCACCAATTTAATAATTATATAATTTATTTTTAATAATAAATAACCACCTGCTTGTTTTTTTTTTTTTTGAGATAGAATTCAAATACATACAATTCACCTGTTTAAAGTATAATACTGTGTTTTTAGTATATTCATAGGGTTGTGTAATCATCACCACAGTCTAATTGTAGAACACTTCTGTCCCCTATGGAAGAAACCTTCTGCCTATTAGCAATCACTCCCCATCTCTCTCCATTCAACCCCTGGCCACCACTAATTTACTTTCTATCTTGATAGATTTGTCCATTCTTGCCATTTTATATAAATGAGATGGTGTAATGTGTGACCTTTTGTGTCTGGCTTCCTTCATGTAGCATGTGTTTTTAACATTCATCCATATTGTCGTGTGTATGAATACTTCATTCCTTTTTATTGCTGAGTAATACCCCACTGTATATTCCACCATATGGCTAAGTCACTTTTCATGTATGGTTTCATCAATTGATGGACGTTTGGGTTATTTTCACTTTGGGCTATTATAAATAATGCTGCTGCAAATATTCGTGTATAAGTTTTTGTGTGGACATATGTTTTTAATTCTCCTGGATGCATAGCTAGGAGTAGAATTTTTCAGATCATATGATAACTATGTTTAACCTTTTGAGGAACTGCCAAACTGTTTTCCAAAGCAGCCTGCCCCATTTTATATTCTCCACATCCCCACCAACAGTTGTTACTGTCTAGTTTTTAAAAAAATTATTATGATAGCCATCACAGTGCGTAAGAAGTGGGAGCTCATTGTGGTTCTGATTTACGTATCCCTGACAGCTAATGAAGTTGAACATCTTTCCATGCGCTTATTGTCCACTTGTGTATCTTCTTTGGAGAAATGTCTATTCCAAACCTTTGGCCTTTCTAGAGTGCAGTGGCGTGATCACAGCTCACTGCAGCCTCAACCTCCCAACCTCAAGTGATTATCCCACCTGAGCCTCCCAAGTAGCTGGGACTATAGGCATGCGCCACCATGACCAGCTAATTTTTTGTATTTTTTGTAGTGACGGGGTTTTGCGATGTTGCCAGGCTGCCCTCAAATTCCTGGACTCAAGCAATTCTTCCGCCTCAACCTCTCAAAGTGCCGGGATTACAGGCATGAGCCACCACATTCAGCCTACCTTTGCCCATTTTTAAATTATGTTTTTGGTTTTTTTGAGACGAAGTCTCGCTCTTGGCCCCCGGGCTGGAGTGTGATGGCATGATCTTGGCTTACTGCAACCTCCGCCTCCCAGGTTCAAGCGATTCTCCTGCCTCAGTCTCCTGAGTAGCAGGGATTACAGGCGCCTGCCACCATACCTGGCTAATTTTTGTATTTTTGTAGAGACGAGATTTCACCATGTTGGCCAGGCTGGTCTTGAACGCCCGACCTCAGGTGATCCACCTGACTTGGCCTCCCAAAGTGCTGGGATTACAGGTGTGAGCCACTGCACCCAGCCAAATCATGTTATCTTCTTATTGTTGAGTTATAATAGTACTTCTTTCTTTCTTTCTTTCTTTCTTTCTTTCTTTCTTTCTTTCTTTCTTTCTTTCTTTCTTTCCTTCCTTCCTTCCTTCCTTCCTTCCTTCCTTCCTTCCTTCCTTCCTTCCTTCCTTCCTTCTTTCTTTCTTTCTTTCTTTCTTTCTTTTCTTTCTTTTCTTTCTTTTCTTTCTTTTCTTTCTTTCTTGACAGAGTCTTGCTCTGTCTCAAGGCTGGAGTGGAGTGGCATGATCTCAGCTCACTGCAGCCGCAACTTCCTGGGCTCAGGTGATCCTCCCGCCTTAGCCTCCTGAGTAGCTGGAACTATAGCCTCACACCACCATGCCCAGCTAGTTTTTTTGTGTTTTTTTATAGCGTAGAGGTTTCACCATGTTGCCCAGGCTAGTTCTTTAAACCATGTATATTCTGGATACTAGACCCTTACCAGATACATAATTTACAAATATTTTCCCCCATTCTGCAGGTTGTCTGTTCACTCTTTTGATGGTACTTTTGGCAGCATAAAAGCTTTACTTTTGATGTAGTCCAATTTATCTAATTGTGCTTTTGGTGTTCTATCTAAGTACCCATTACCTAATCCAAGGTCACAAAGATTTACTTTCATGATTTCTTCTAAGAATGTTATCAGTTTAGCTCTTACAAGTGAGTCTGTGGTCCATCTTGAGTTAACTTTTGTGTATGAAGGATGTAGATACCCAGTAGAGCCAGCACCATTTGTTGAAAAGGCCATCCTTTCCCCATTGAATTGCCCCACTTTCTCCTTTAAAATTTTTTTGAGGAATGATGTATCTAAAGTACCAGATCTTCAGGGTCCAAGTGTCCACCTTGGTGAGTATTTACATATGATGTGCACCCTGTGACCACCATCTAGATCAAGATACAGAATGTGTCTAGTCCTCTAGCCCACCAGAGGCTCTTGCGTGCCTTCTCCCAGTCATTGCGCACCTTGAAATCCACTATTCTGACTTCTAGCGTGGTGCGTTAGTTTTTCCTGTCGTAGAACTTCATGCCTATAAATGGAATTGTGCAGTATGTATTCTTTTGTGTCTGGTTTCTTTCGCTGAACACTACATCTGTGAGCTTCAACTGTACATATAGCATGAGGCTGCAGTTCATTCTTTTCCATGGTTCTGTAGTAGTACTCCATTGTAAAGATACATCGCACCCTATTATTCATTCTGTTAATGGACATTTGGGTTGTTTCCAGGTTTTGACTATTATGAAGACAGCTGTAGTGAACATTCTTGTACATGCTTTTGGAGATCCTCGGTGCTTATTTCTGTGGATATATATATCTGGGAATGGAATTGCTAGGTCCTTGGGTGGCATATGTTTAACTTTAATAGATGCTACCACCAAACAGTTTCCTAAAGTGTCTGTGCTAATTTATACTCATATTGGCAACAAATGAGCATTCTAGTTGCTCTTTATCCTGGCCAATGGTGTTACTAATCTTTTTAATTTTAGCCACTCTGGTAGATGTGTAGTGGTTTTAATTTTCATTTCCTTGATGACTAAAGATGATACCTTTTCATTTGCTTATTGGTCAGTCAATCCTCTTTTATAGAATGTCTGTCCAAGTTGTCATCCTGGTCTTAAATTGAGTTGTATGTGTATGTGTTGATTTGTAGGAGCTCTTTATTTATTACAGATATAAGTCTTTTATTGGAGAAAAACAGTATCTATATCAAGTATCTTTTTCTAGTCTATAGGGCTTGACTTTTAAACCTCCTAATGGTATGTTTATTGAACAGAGATTCTTTCAATGATGTGCAGTTTATCAGTCTTTTTGTTTATGGTTTGCTTGGTTTTCATCCCATTTAAGAGATATTCATCTCCCCCAAGGATCTGAAGGTATTTTCCTATGTTATCTTCTAGAAGCTTTAGTGATTTATCTTTCACAATTAGGTTTATGATCTTTCTGGGATTTTTGTGTATGGTATGAGTTAGAAGTCAAAGCTCATATTTTTCCATATGGATATCTGATTGGCCTCACTCTGTTTCTTGAATATGACCATTTAAATCACAAAACTGTCAGACTCTTCGTATCTGCTGTTCTGAAGATGCTTTAGTACATCCTGAAGATTTACTTCCTGAAAATGAATGCTCTAGGACCCTGAAGGTTGCGACTGTGTACCTGCCAACTCAAGCTAAAGGCTGAAGAGGAAAGCTCTGCAGCCCCTGCCTCGAGCTGGAGGCAGAGTGATGTCTGCTGGGGATGCAGGCTGCGCGCCCCACAGGGCTCCAGAGTGTCACTAACCATGTTGAGTTCACTCCTGCCCAGGGTCTAGCTTCTGCTTTGCTGACTCAGGCATCTTATTTTGCCAGGGCCTCAAAGCTGATGGGACAGGATAGCATCTTTGCTCACAAAGCTCTGATCCACCGGCCTCCTTGCAGCTCTGTAGTCCAAGCGAGCTCCTTGCAACATCAGGCTTCTTTTTAAAAAAAATTTTTTTTTGAGGCAGAGTCTCACTTTGTCACCCAGGCTGAAGTACAGTGGTGCAATCTCAGCTTACTGAAACCTCCGCCTCCCAGAGAACTCACACTGCTCTCTGGGAGTTAAACTGAAACGAACTCACAAACCCCAGATTCTCCTGCCTCAGCCTCCCAAGTAGCTGGGATTACAGATGCCTACTACCAGGCCCAGCTAATGTTTGTATTTTTAGTAGAGATAGGGTTTCACCATGTTGGCCAGGCTGGTCTCAAACTCCTGACCTCAAGTGATCTGCCCGCCTTGGCCTCTCAAAGTGCTGGGATTACAGGCATGAGCCACCGTGCCCGGCCCAGCCTCAGTCTTTTACATTTGCTATTCCTTCTTTCCCGACTCACTTCATTATTGTCTCAACCTTCCCTGACTGGACCCCTGTAGCTCAAAAGCACTATCCCCAGTGACTCTCTGTCCCATTCATCTGCTTGACTTCACTTATAACACTCATCACTATGTGCAATTACAATATATTATCTCTTCGTCTCCTTGTTTATTTTCTATCTTCCTTACTAGAATATTAGCTCTATGATACAGAGCACCAGGCCTGTTCACTTTTGTATTGTCAGCACCAAGCACTGTACCTAGAAGAGAGCAGGCATCGATGAAGAACTATTGTTCTTGAACTCACAAGAGACTCTTGAGATGCCAACTCCTAAGTTTATTTTGTTCCCCCATCCTAGCTATAAGGCTGTTTGGAATGATTCTTTTTCTTGGTATCTCCAGCAAGTACCTGGCCCAGAATCATATAAGATGAGTGAATAAATCATGACCATCCCAATGTCTTTAATATAAAATAACAAAGGTAGGTCAAGGGGATTGGAAGGAAGGAGACAAATGTGAAATTATGGACATTCAGACTGGGTGTGATAGCTCACACCTCTAATCCTAGCACTTTGGGAGGCCAAAGTGGGTCATCAAAGTGTACCATCGAGTGGACAGGGTGGTCAGGTTGGTGTGATCATGGCAGGCTCTGCTTCTATGCCAGCTACAGGGGACTCTGATCGCTGGAAGGTTGCTTAGGACATCTAAGCACTTGGTGCTGAGTCTGATGTGAGAATCTCAGATCCTGCCCCCGTCCTGTGTCTGTCTCACAGGGAAGTTGTGGATTCATTCACTGCTCATTCAGTAGGTAGTCACCAGGCACCAGTCACTGGCACCACCAGTCACCCAGCTCGCGTGGGCCTGCTGGGCTCCTGGCCTGTGGACTGTGCCAGGCTGTGCCCTGCATGTCTGCCCCTGTGGTCCTCATCTTTCTATGCTTCTAATAATTAGCCACATGCTTTTTATTTCGATGTTATTTTGGGGAGATATTGAGGTCACCTATCAAGTTTTGTAGTGTAGAGACCCATTCAGTCTTTCTTTTAAAAACATTTATTTTTATTTTTATTTTTTTATTTTTTATTTTTTTGAGACAGAGTCTCGCTTTGCTCTGTCGCCCAGGCTGGAGTGCAGTGGCCGGATCTCAGCTCACTGCAAGCTCCGCCTCCCGGGTTTACGCCATTCTCCTGCCTCAGCCTCCCGAGTAGCTGGGACTACAGGCGCCCACCACCTCTCCCGGCTAGTTTTTTGTATTTTTTTAGTAGAGACGGGGTTTCACCGTGTTAGCCAGGATGGTCTCGATCTCCTGACGTCATGATCCGCCCGTCTCGGCCTCCCAAAGTGCTGGGATTACAGGCTTGAGCCACCGCGCCCGGCCTAAAAACATATATTTTTAATTCATTGAACCCAAACCACCTACTATAAGCCAAGCACCATGTTAGGTGGTAGGGGTGGAGTGATACAACAGGATAGACAAAGGCCCTTCAGGGACAGACATTAGATTAGACAAATGATTATCCAAATCATAATTACACTTGTGCTAAGCACTGGGAAGGAGAGATGCAGGGAATAGGGGGCTCTCAAGGGTGACGCATGTCTGGGATCTGGGGGTTGTGAGTTCATTTCAGTTTATCTTCCAGAGGGCAGTGTGAGTTCTAGGACTTGGTCTTAATCACTATCTCCATGGACCACCCATGGTATGTGGTTCCCCTCCCACAGTTATGAGTACAGGCAGTTCATTTGCCTGGCATAATGAGGACAGGCTGGACAAAGTCTCATCCTTCTGAAAGTGGCCCAGGGACCTTGCGTCTCACTCCTCAGCCACACTCCTCATGGGGATTCAGCTGTTGTATATGGTGTCATGAACCCTTTAGTAATGCAAGGTGGCATTTCTCTGTCTTGGGTCCCTGGTGGCAGTTGCAGCTCTGGTATAGATCCTTAGTCGGTGATGATTTCCTTCCACTGTAAAGGATGGGGTGCTGGCCAGACATGGACCCTGCCTGAGTGAGCAGGTTGTAGGACGGTGGTGGGAAAAAAGGAGAGAAGGGGGCCGGGTGCAGTGGCTCACGCCTGTAATCCCAGCACTTTGGGAGGCTGAGGCAGGTGGATCACCTGAGGTCAGGAGTTTGAGACCAGCCTGACCAATATGGTGAAACCCCGTCTCTACTAAAAATACAAAAATTAGCCGGGCATGATGGCGTGAGCCTGTTATCCCAGCTACTCAGGAGGCTGAGGCAGGGGAATCACTTGAACCTGAGAGGCAAAGGTTGCAGTGAGCCCACATCATGCCACTGCGACCCAGTCTGGGCGACAGAGTAAGACTCCATCTCTGAAAGAAAAAAGGAGAGGAGAGAAACAGTGGTGTTCATGCATGCACTCTCTCTCACACCCTCTCCCCTCTCCCCACCCACCTGGGGCCAGGAGCACACAGCCTTAGAGCTCTGTCCAGGCCCATGTGCAGAAACTCCGAGGAACCTATGTTTCCACTGTTTTTCCCAGTTGCTTAAGAGAGTAAAAGGTGTTCCCTAGTTTCATTTCCTGGCAGCTGTGCTCAGTGGACTGTGTCTGAACATTTCCTAGTAGTCTCTTTCCTCAAAGGAGAGAGAAGCCCTCCCCAGTGAATGTCCATAAACCCTTTTTTTTTTTTTTTTTTTCCGAGATAGACTCTTGCTTTGTTGCCCAGGTGGGAGTGCAATATCTCCATCCATCTCGGCTCCCTGCAACCTCTGCCTCCGAGGCTCAAGCAATTCTTGTGCCTCAGCCTCCCGAGTAGCTAAGATTACAGGCATGCACCACAATGCCCAGCTAATTTTTGTATTTTTAGTAGAGACAAGGTTTTGCCATGTTGGCCAGGCTGGTCTCAAACTTCTGGTCTCAAGCAGTTTTCCCACCTCAGCCTCCCAGAGTGCTGAGATTACAGGCATGATCCATCACGCCCATCCTGAATGTCCACAATCTTAAAATTTACATTTGTCTCCTTCCTTCCAGTCCACTTGACCCACCTTTGTTATTTTATGTTAAAGACATTGGGATGGTCATGATTTATACCCTCATCTTATATGACTCTGGGCCAGGCACTTGCTGGAGATATCAAGAAAACCATTCCAAACAGCCTTATAGGTGCTAGAATGAGGGTAAGCACAGAATATTGTGGGATTCCCTAACCCAGCTAGGGGGTGGGAAGGGGTAGAGGCTGGGGAAAGGTGAGAGAAGCTTCCAGGTAGAGGTGATGGATGTCTCCTGAGCTGAGTCTTCAGGGACAGTGCCCTCTCCCGCCAGAGGCTGGAGATCACACAACTTCCCAGGTATATGTGAGGCTGCCAGGACAGCCACATGGTTGCCGGGGAGCTGTTTCTTCTACCCGTTTTCCTCAGGGAGGTCCCCCAGGTCTTGATGACCTAGGCAGGCTTTGCTCAGAATCTAGTGTTGTGGATGGTCCCCAGTGGCTGCCCTGACTGACACATCATCTGTCACTGGCAGGGGGAAGCACCTGCCAGTTCTGAAGGCCCCATGGAGGAGTCTCTGGGGACCTAGTTCTGTGAGCCACCCCCCAAGTCGCCTGAGTCAAAACTTGCCACCCTTGGCTTGAGGAGTTGTATAGCATCTGAGTGGATCCAACTGTCCAAAGCAACCCTTCCCTGTTTACAAAGCAGGGAGCGCAATCTTGATTCAGGGACTGGAAATAGCGATGTCAGGGTGAGGTTAGTGGCACTTAACAAAACAGTAGGGCTGTTCCCACTGTGTGACTCATTTCCTCTGTGTACACTGACACTTAGGGTGGCCCAGCCAGCTTCCTTGCCTCTGCCCTTCCATGTTGAGGCACAGAAAGCCAGGGAGGACTTGAAATACTGGAGAAAAGAAACCGGAATCCACTCCCACAAGCCTACTCACCCCAGATGCTCCCCGCAACCCCATCTCCCCCAGCCAGTGAGCAGCTTCAGATTCAAAAGAGAACAACGAAGGGAAGGGGCAGGACCTGGCTGCCTGGGGTCGCAGGGGCCTGCCCAGAGGTGGGCGGCAGAGGCAGAGGTGGCCAATGAGCACCCTGAGGCCTGCTCGCCAGGCCTCCCTCATCTCAACCCAAAAGCAGGACTGACAAGCCCTAAAGCAGGCCTGAGACCCTACGTGCTGGGACAGCTGGATACCCACATGCAAAATAATAACACCCCTTCCTAACACCTTACACAAAAACGAACCCGAAATGGATCAGAAACCTAAATGTAAGAGCTAAAACTATACAGCTCTTGGCAGAAAACACAGAAGTAAATCTTTGTAATACTGACTTAGGCAATGATTTTTTAAGATACAACACCAGAAGCATAAACAACAACAAAAATAAACTAGACGCCATCAAAACTAGCAACTGTGTGCTCCAGAGGGCACACCGCCCAGAAAGTGAAACGGCACCTCACAGAGTGGGGGAAATTATTCGCAAATCATAAATCCGATAAGGGTCTCATATTCAGAATATATAAAGCACCTTACGACTTGTATTAGTTCCTAGGGCCGCCATAACAAAGTACCATACACAGGATGGTTTAAAACAACAGACATTGCTGGGCAGGTGGCTCCTGCCTGTGACTTCAGCACTTTGAGAGGCAAAGGTGGGCGGATCGCTTGAGTCCAGGAGTTCAAGACCAGCCTGGCCAACATGGTGAAAGCCCATCTCTACTAAAAATATAACAAATTTGCTGGGCGTGCTGGTGCTTGCCTGTAGTCTCAGCTACTCAGTGGGGCTAAAGCAGGAGGATTGCTTGAGCCTGGGCAGTCAAGGCTGCAATGAGCCCTGATTGTGCCACTGTACTCCAGCCTGGGCAAAGAGTAAGACCCTGCCTCAAAACAAAACAGGCCAGGCATGGTGGCTCACACCTATAATCCCAGCACTTTGGAAGGCTGAGGCAAGTGGATCACCTGAGGTCAGGAGTTCAAGACCAACCTGGCCAACATGGCGAAACCTTGTCTCTACTAGAAATACAAAAATTAGCTGGATGCAGTGGCGGGCACCTGTAATCCCAGCTACTTGTGAGGCCGAGGCAGGAGAATTGCTTGAACCTGGGAGGCGGAGGTTGCAGTGAGCTGAGATTGCACCATTGCACTCCAGCCTGGGCGACAGAGTGAGGCTCTGTCTCAAAAACAAAACAAAACTGATATTTATTCTCTGATAGTTCTGGAGGCTCCTTCTGGAGAGTCTAAGGAAGAATCTGTTCCTGCCTTTCTTCTGGGTATTGGCGTTGCGGGTGCTCATTTGCATTCCTTAGTTTGTAGACATGTCACTCTGGTCTCCCCTCTGCTGTCACACACGTTCATCCTCTGTATTTCTGTCTCCACTTGGTGTTCTCCTCTCTTCGTGTATCTTTTCTCCTCCTCTTATAAGGACATCAGTCACACTAGATGAACAGCCCATTCTACTCCAACATGACCTCATCTTAACTAATTACTTCTGCAAAGACTCTATTTCCAAAAAAGGTCACATTCTGAGGTACTGGGGGGTAGGGTTTCAACATGTCCTTTTGTGGGGGGTCACAGTTCAACCCACAACACACTCAGCAACAAAAAGACAGCCCCATTTTAAGACAGACAATGGATTTGAGTTAGATTTGAATGGATTTGAATATATTTCTCAAGGAGAGAAATTGGAACCCTCATACATTGCTGGTGGGAATATAAAATGGTGCAGCCACTTTGGAAAACAGCTTGGTAGTTCCTCAAGAAGGGAAACATAGAGTTACACATGATCCAGCAAGTCTACTCCTAAGTATATACCCAAGACAATGAAACATGTTTACACAAAAACTTGTGTATAAGTGATCATAGCAGCACTATTCATAATAGACAAAAAGTAGAAATAACCCAAATGTCTATCAGCCAATGAGTGAATAAGCCAAATGTGGTGGATCCAGACAATGGAATATTATTTGGCAATAAGAAGGAATGAACACTTATACGTGCTTATATAACATGGATGCACCTTGAAAACCTTCCACTAAGAGAAAGAAGCCAGGCACAAAAGGTCACGTGTCACAAGTTCCATCTATATGAGATGTCCAGAACAGGCAGATGTGTAGGGACTGAAAGTAGATGAGTGGGTGCCTAGAGCTGAGAGTGGCCAGGGGAAATGGGGATGACGGCTAATGGGTATGGGGTTTCCTTTTTGGGTGAGGAAAATTTGCTAAACTTAGATGGTGGCGATGATTGCGCAACTCTGTGACTAAGCCAAAATAATTGAATTGGACACTTTTTAATGTTTTTTTTAGAGATGGGGTCTCATTCTGTTGCCTAGGCTGCGACCAGGCTGCATGGCTCACTGCAGCCTTGACTTCCCCAGCTCAAGCGATTCTCCTGCTTCAGTCTCCTCAGTAGCTGAGACTACAGGTGTGTGCCATCACACCCAGCTAGTTATTTTTTGTAGAGATAGGTTCTCACTATGTTGCCCAGATTGGTCTCAAACTCCTGGGCTCAGGTGATCCTCTCGCCTCAGCCTCCCAAAGTGCTGCGGTTACAGGTATAAGCCACCATGGCTGGCCGAATTACATACTTTAAGTGGGTTAATTTTATGATATATGAGCCATGTCTAGACAAAGACTTTAAAAAAAAAAAAAAAAAAAACTTCAGGCTGGGCATGGTGGCTCATGCCTGTAATCCCAGCACTTTGGGAGGCTGAGGCGGGTGGCTCACCTGAAGTCAGGAGTTCTAGATCAGCCTGGCCAACATGGTGAAACCCTGTCTCTACTAAAAATACAAAAATTAGCTGGGCATGGTGGTGGGCGCCTGTAATCCTAGCTACTCGGGAGGCGGAGGCAGGAGAATCGCTTGAACCCAGGAGTCAGAGGTTGCAGTGAGCCGAGGTTGCACCATTGCACTCCAGCCTGGGCAACAGAGCAAGACCCCGTCTCAAAACAAAAAAACAAAAAAACTTTAAAACAAACAACTGCTGTCTTCTTTCCCAACAGAAAAACAAGAGCTGGATCTCAGAAGATGACTTCTACCGGCCTTCCCAGGAGCAACCCCTGGAGATGGCTTCAGACCACCCAATAGCTTCTTCCAGGGGGACTTCAGAGTCAAGGCCTGGTCTCCACAGGCATTTTCTCAAGGACCAAGAAAAAGCTGCTCCCTGGGGGCATTAGACCAAGCGTGTGTACCTTCCCCAGGAAGAAGGCAAGCCCAGGCAGCCCCATCCCAGGGGCATAAGAGCTTCCGGGTGGTACACCGGAGACAGATGGGTAGGTTAATAGGAGGGTCCTGGGTGGGTCCCATCTGCAGGGACCAGGTCTTTCAGAAGGCAGCTCTGAAGTCCTGTTTTCCATTGCTAAAGAGGTAGTGTGTTCCCACAAGTATTATAAAATCTCATTCCAGAATGCCATCATAATCATGCTCATTCAGGGAAGCATTTCAGGAAAAGTACTATATTGTCTCAAAACTGCCTACAGAGGACAAAAATACTGTTTCACCAGTCAAATAGGAAAATATTTTCCCTGAAAACTATGCAATTTATGATTATAGAAAACTCTTGATTCCACCTATAGCTCAGAGCACATCCGGCTCCATGAAGCCCCAGGTGTTTTAACTGGTCCTTCCAAAGGTGTTTACCCTCAGTAGTTGGTTTATGTAACAGCTCTGGGGGGCTTAATCAAATCTGCTATTTGTTTTGTTTATTTGTTTTGAGATGGAGTCTCCCTTTGTCACCCAGGCTGGAGTGCAGTGGCGTGATCTCTGCTCACTGCAACCTCAGCCTCCTGGGTTCAAGCAATTCTCCTGTCTCAGCCTCCCAAGTAGCTGGGATTACAGGCACCTGCCACCATGCCCAGCTAATTTTTGCTTTTTTTTTTTTTTTTTTTTGAGGCAGAGTTTCGCTCTTGTTACCCAGGCTGGAGTGCAATGATGTGATATCAGCTCACCACAACCTCCGCTTCCCAGGTTCAAGCAATTCTTCTGCCTCAGCCACCCGAGTAGCTGGGATTACAGGCATGAGCCACCACACCCAGCTCATTTTGTATTTTTAGTAGAGATGGGGTTTCTCCGTGTTGGTCAGGCTGGTCTCGAACTCCTGACCTCCGGTGATCTGCCCGCCTTGGCCTCCTAAAATGCTGGGATTACAGGCGTGAGCCCCTGTGCCTGGCCAGTTTTTGCAATTTTAATAGAGATGGTGTTTCACTATGTTGGCCAGGCTGGGAGGATCTGCTATTTATTTAAGGTCCTCCAGTGCTTCCTTTTTTTTTCCTTTGAGACGGAGTCTCACTCTGTCGCCCAGGCTGGAGTGCAGTGGCATGATCTCGGCTCACTACAACCTCTGCCTCCTGGGTTCAAGCTATTCTCCTGCCTTAGCCTCCCAAGTAGCTGGGACTACAGGCACCCACCACCACACCTGGCTAATTTTTGTATTTTTAGTAGAGATGAGGTTTCACTATATTGGCCAGGCTGGTCTCGATCTCCTGTCCTTGTGATCCACCTGCCTCGGCCTCCCAAAGTGCTGGGGTTACAGGCGTGAGCCACCGCGTCCAGCCAAGACCAACAGTTTTGATGCCTCTTCAAACAGGTTTTCTGTAAAGGGACCCGAGAAACATGGTGGTCATTAGGGAAGTGCGTGGAGACGAGAGGTGCTGCTAAAGATGGGAGAAATGACAGCGTGCATGTGTGCCAATAGGAGTCACCCAATAGAGAAACAAGGAAACAGCAACAGAGGAGGGAGGGACTGCTCCTTGTCCTTGAGTAGGTTGCGGAAGGAGAAACCTCCTGCACAAATGGAGGGTTTGGCCTCACACAGAAAGAAGCACACTTGGTTCATTCCTGGCAGCAGGAGGGAGGGCGTGGGTGTAGGGAACAGGGCGTGTGGAGGTGATCTTTTGGGTGCTTTTATTTTCTCAGTGAAATACAGGACGCAAGAGCAGCAGTGGAGGTGTGAATGGAGATGTTCCTATCCAGCTTTCAGGGTCCCATGTGATAGTGCCCCGTGGCTGGCCTGTGTTCTGGGGACAGTCACTGTCCACACGCACTGTAGGGCATCAGGCAGCAGAGGCTGCCTTGGGCAGGACAGAGACAGGCCCGCCAACTAATGTGCTTTTTGCCTCTGCCTCCAGGCCTGTCCAACCCGTTCCGGGGTCTCATGAAGCTAGGTACCGTGGAGCGGCGGGGGGCAATGGGCATCTGGAAGGAGCTCTTCTGTGAGCTCTCCCCGCTGGAGTTCCGCCTCTACCTGAGCAACGAGGAGCGCACCTGTGTGGAGAACTGCTCCCTGCTGCGCTGTGAGTCTGTGGGGCCGGCCCACAGTGACGGGCGCTTCGAGCTGGTCTTCTCTGGCAAGAAGTTGGCCCTGCGCACCTCTTCCCAGGATGAAGCCGAGGACTGGCTGGACCGGGTGCGGGAGGCCCTGCAGAAGGTCCGGCCTCAGCAGGAGGATGAGTGGGTGAACGTGCAGTACCCAGACCAGCCTGAGGACCCCCCCGAGGCGCCCCAGGGCTGCCCCTCTCCCTCAGATGTGCTGTCCGAGCCCGCGGCCCTCCAGGGCACTCAGTTTGACTGGTCGTCCGCCCAGGTTCCAGAGCCAGATGCCATCAAGGAGTCCCTGCTGTACTTGTACATGGACAGGACCTGGATGCCCTATATCTTTTCCCTGTCCTTGGAGGCTCTGAAATGTTTCCGCATCAGGAACAATGAGAAGATGCTGAGTGACAGCCATGGCGTGGAGACCATCCGGGACATCCTGCCAGACACAAGCCTTGGGGGCCCGTCCTTCTTCAAAATCATCACGGCCAAGGCCGTCCTGAAGCTGCAGGCCGGGAACGCCGAGGAGGCCGCCCTGTGGAGGGACCTGGTCCGCAAAGTCCTGGCATCTTACTTGGAGACGGCCGAGGAGGCGGTGACCCTGGGCGGGAGCCTGGATGAAAACTGTCAGGAGGTTCTGAAATTTGCCACCCGGGAAAACGGCTTCCTGCTGCAGTACCTGGTGGCCATCCCCATGGAGAAAGGCCTTGACTCCCAAGGCTGCTTCTGCGCAGGTGCCGACTTGCTCCACTGCCACCCCCAGCCTGCCAGCCTCACTCCGCCTCCTGCGGATTCCTGATTTAGGCTCCCCACCCTTCTGCCTCCCTGCAAATGCCCCCATCCTTCCCCTAGGGATGAGGCCACAGATGAGGCTTGCCCTGCAGCTTCCGCTCCTCCCCAGCCCCCGCTGGGGCCAGTGCTCCGCTCATAGGCAGTCGGCCCTGCTCACCCATCCCTCTCCTGCCACCTCCCACTGATGGGCGGCAGGCTGGCCACTCACTGCGCTGCTCAGGGAGTCCCAGCCCACTTCATTTTCTTCTTGCTCTACTATCCTGTTCTTTCAGAGCAGGGGCATGGTATGCTTCCAAATATTTCTGCTGCTTTTATAAGTGTACCCCCTTTTTTTTAAATTACAAAAATGGGCTGATGCTATTCAGTGCTGCCCAACAGAACTTTCTGTGATGATGAAAATTTCCTAGATCTGTGTGTCCAGTGCCATAGCTGTGAGACACATGGTGCTACCGGGTACTTAAAGTGTGGCTAGTGTGGTTAAGCAATTGAATTTTCCATTTAAATTCATTTACATTTAAAGGGGGCACACGGGGTTCTTGGCTGCTGTGTTGAGCGCTGGATATATTGTTCTGCAACTTGGTTTTTTCCTACACTGTGGATGTTATTCCAAGTCAGTACATCTGCTATGTCTTCCTCATCATCAAATCTAATACTTCTGTGCTGGGTACTGGGCCAGCTGCTTTATTTGGATTATCTCATTTAAGTCTCATAACAACCCTGTAGAGATAGGTGCTACTATTATCTCTGTTGATAGGGGAGGACACTGAAGCACAGAGCTGGTAAGTACCTGGTTGGTGTCTGCCAGTAAGCTCAGACAGCTAGTAAGTGGCAGAGGCAGAATTTTCCTTTTTTGTTTGTTTGTTTGTTTTAGTAGAGATGGGGTCTCCCCATGTTGCTCAAGCTGGTCTTGAACTCCTAGGCTCAAGTGATCCTCCTGCTTCAGCCTCCCAAAGTGTGGGATTACAGGTGTCAGCAACCATGCCTGGCCAGAGGCAGAATTGGGACCTTGACCGTCAGGCCCCAGAGCCTGTCCTCATAGGCAGGACCCTAGAGGGCATCCCTAGGGTTGTCAAGGGTGCGTGACATCCCCCTGCCCACATTCCATTGTTAGCTCCTCCCACTCCCCCCACCATCCAGGGGCAGATGGCGTCCCATCACCATGGGACCCTCAGGTGACCTGTGAGGGGGTTGCCCTGCTGCAGAAGGCCAGAGCAAGAAGCTGAGCCTTGGTTTGGGAGCTGTCCTGTTGGCGTGGACTGGAGGGAAGCCTGCTTCAAGCTTCTGAAAGGAAGTGGTCTGCGGTTGGCCCCGGAAGGATGGGAGAAGCTAGGCAGAACAGAGCTTCCTGCAGAAAACACCTGCAAGCCTCACTTGGCCTCTCCCCCTCCTGCCCCAGCACTCACACTTTGTGGGGCCAGGCTCTGAGGGGCCGGGACTCCAGGGCTTGCGAGAAAGGGTTTCTCGCCTGTGGGTGTGAATGCTGCGGGGGTAACTCTCACCATGGCTGCCACCCTCCAGCAGGTGGGACTATGCCACCAGGGAGTTTGGGTTTCCTTTCTACCCAGCAGGCACGGCTCAGTGGCAGACACCAACCACTGGCATCTGGGTTGTATTTCATAATTTGCAGGGTACTTGCAGAACCTTGTCTCATTTAAGCTTTGTAATAACCCCACAAAATAGCTGGTAGTGACTGAATTTTACAGTCACTCAAATGGAGCTTTGAGAAATTAGATGAAGGTCAAGGTGAGGCAGCTGGTGAGCAACACAGCCCGCCCTATGGTCTCAAGGCCCTGGGGACCCTTCTGCCTGCCCCTGGAGGAGTCGACACATGTTCAGAATTTGAGTCAGGGCCTCTGCTTTTTGCCCAGGGCACACCCCACTCCCATTCCCACTGGCCCCAGCTGTGGAGACGCCTCCAACAAGGGGGCCGAAGCCAGTCCTACCCCACAGTCCTGAGGCATCCAACACTGTGCGGACTCCCCTGCCCCCTGCTGGCTGCCCATCCACTCCCTGTTGCCATCCCCGACCCCAGTCCCTGCCCCCCAACTGCTTCGCTGCTCGCCACAGCTCCTACTCTGCTGCTTCCATTCTGGGGCCCAAGTGGAGGGGTGGACCTAGAGGAGGCTGGCATTGCCAAGCCAGCAGTGGGGACACTGGACACAGGCAGCAAGGAGTAATGGAGCAGAACGCAGGCTCTGGAACCAGCCAAACCCAGATCTGAATGCCAGCCACGCCATTTCATCACTATGTGACCAGACAGATTTCCTAACCTCTCTGAGCATCCATTTCTTCAGCTGTAAAATAATGATAGTTCTTAAAGTGTGTTGTTGTAAAGATTAGTAGGGGAGTTCTGAGTGGTGGAAATACGAGTGGTTATTCTTGTGTTTGTACCTACCTTTAAAAACAAAATTAGCAGATCCTTTCCACCACAGCAGCTCCCAAGTTACTAGGAGCTGACTCTGGCCACACCACTCACTCTCTACCCATCTCCCCAGGCTGCTCCCGGCAGATCGGCTTCTCCTTTGTACGACCCAAGCTCTGTGCCTTCTCTGGCCTCTATTACTGTGACATCTGCCACCAAGACGATGCCTCAGTGATTCCGGCCAGGATCATCCACAACTGGGACCTCACCAAGCGCCCGGTAAGTCTCAAGCCCAGCCTGTCACAGCCATTCAGGGCTGCTGAGGGACAGAGGGGTGTTCACTCCTCTTTGCTGCTGCTGTTCATCTGTTTAGAGGAGTTTGGTTCCTCTAAACAAGGGAAGCTGGGGTCACTGGTTCAGGCACTGATGTGGGGGAGCTAACCAAGAGAAAAGCTTGGTGCCTGTCCACAGCCCTGGGCAGAGCTCTGTCGGTGGCTGTCTTAGTCCCCAGGAGGGAGTCTGAGGATGGTTTCCTGAAGCTACAAACATAACTGCTTAAGGAACCAGCAGATAAATGTTAGATAAACAGGTAGACAGATAGATAGATAGATAGATAGATAGATAGATAGATAGATAGGCTACAAACAACTGCTTAAGGCACCAGCAGATAAATGTTAGATAAACAGATAGATAGATAGATAGATAGATAGATAGATAGATAGATAGGCTACAAACATAACTGCTTAAGGTACCAGCAGATAAATGTTAGATAGATAGATAGATAGATAGATAGATAGATAGATAGACTAGATAGAAGAAAAGATTAGAAGTGTAGTTAGATAGGAGATGGAGCATTGGCTAGGTGGGTGAGCAGTGATGTAGGTGGATGAGCGGTGCTAGGTGGATGGGTAGGTAGGTAGGTGGATGGGTAGGTAGGTAGGTGGATGAGCAAGTGGCTACATGGATGGGTAGGTGAATGGTGGATGGGTTGATGGGTAGGTAGTTGGGTAGATTGGTGAATGGGTGGATAGGTAGGTGGATGGGTGCCTGGGTAGGCAGATGGGTAAATGGTTAGGTGGATGAGTGGATGGGTTGGTGGGTAGGTGGATGGGTAGGTAGATGGGTAGGTGAATGGGTAGATGGGTAGACGGTGGGTATATGGCTGGGTGGATGGGTGAATACGTAGGTGGATGGGTAGATCTGAGCTGGCTATACCTTGGAGCAGTCATCCTTGCCTTTGCCAACCCTATGAGGCCCAGATGACTGCACCCCCCTGCAGGCCCTGCATGGGCATATTTATTTCATGTTTTGAAAAGCACTTTTTCTGTGGCTCCCCCCATTATTAAGATAATACATGGTTATTGTTTAACATTTTAAAATTACAGAAAAGCCCAAAGACCAATCAAAATTCTGTGCGGTAACCCAGAGGTCACCATTATTAACATTTTGGGGTATACCCTTTTCTGTGCATTTATTGACATATGCATCTATTTTTTATAAAGTTGGGATCAGACAGGACTCATACTGCTTTATAAGAAGCTTGGTTCACTTAATATTATACCTTGGGTATAATACTAATTTTTTATGTTCACCAAATGCTTTTGAATAAGATGTACCCTAAAGTCTTTCAGAATTTTCCTTTTCTCCAGCTGAACTTCGCCACTTTCCTAGCTATGTTACCATGAGCAAATTAGCTTCAGCTTCCTCATCTGTAAAAGGAGGATTAACAACAGCGTCTGTGGTGGGGCTCTTGGGAGGGCAGGTGTGGCAGTGTGTGCCTGTCAGTTAGAACAGTGTCCTTTCTCCCCCTGGGGCCTATCACACCTCCTGCCTATTCACCCACCCATCTCCCTAATTCACTTGGTCAGTGTCTGCCTCAAGGGGTGCAAATTTGGTTTTCTTCCAAAGGCACAGATTTCTATTAAGACAGACACAGAAACACAAGGAAGAAGCTGTTTGCTCCTCTGGAGAGTCAGGGCCTGCCAGCTATGTAGTCCTGATGTGTGGCTGTGTCCTCATCATAGTGCAGGGAAGGTGACTCTTTCAGTCAGTTCTACCTCAGCCTCCACCTCCCTGGGATGGGGAAACCCCGCAGAAGTTGGCTTCATTTTGATTTTTTTGTTGTTTGCCTTGTCCCCACCCCTGCTCTCAGTGTTAAATATTTAACCATATAGAGGAAATTAAACCTCAAAATCACCAAAAAATGCAAACAACCCTTTGATCATAAAACACGTTCACTGTTTACAGGACCCTGATAACTTCCATTGAGCCATCTCCTTATTCACTGCCCTTATCCTTGTACCACTTCCTTTTCTAACTAGAAAAGTACAGTCCTTCTCTAGGCATATCTGAGATCAGGAAATCCTCAGCTTGCTCTCCCTCTCAAAAATTGCTGGCCTAGGAAAGACAGGGAAATTCAAGATAGAAAGTGGCCGTCCCACGGGTTTGGGGCCTTATTGTTCACCGTTGCTGTTCTGGCTGACCCACTTGTGCTGAGGCCTGGCTGGCACCGACAGGATGTCAGCCCAGGGGTGAGGCTTCTCTCTGTCTGTCTCTTCCATTCCCACAGGATAGGAACAGTTGCTGGGGAGCACAAAGCCCCTGCCCATCCGCAGTGCTTGGCAGTGTTCCGCACACATTCCTGTGTGTTATTTCATCAGAGCCTCACCCAAGGCCTGGGGCCAAGTAATGGGAAGAACTGAGTTAGGGTTAGAGAAGTCACCCAAGTCACCAGGAGTTTGCCATTGGGCTCTCCCTAGGTTGGGGGGCTGGTACCTCAGGGCCCCAGGCTATGGGAAAATAAGAGGTTGTCCATTGCTGGGAGAGGTGAGAGATGCTGGTGGAGCTGGGAGACAAGACGTCAGAGGTCCCCTCAGCCCCCAGATACAGGGGTAGGTCTCCTGAGGGCCAGTTTTGTCCCCAGCCCTCAAGGGGACAACAGGGCCACACCAGGCACTCACACAGCAACTGATAGCAACTCACATTTACTGGGGATGTGTCACCTGCCAGGCCCTGTGCCAGGAGCTCTCCTGGAATACCTCTTAATCTGAATTCAAAATAATCCCATGAGAAAGAAGCCTTAGTCCTGGGCTGACATCCTGCCGAGTGCCGGGCCTCAGCACTAAAGCAGCAGCAGCGAACGAGAAGGCCCCAAACCAGTGAGCCTTAGTTGCTCTCATTTTCCCCATTTTACAGATGAAAAAATTGAGTCACAGAGCGGGATAAGTTTCACCAGGTCATATAGGTATAAAGTGGTGGAGGCAGGATTCAATTTTGTTCTGACTCCGAAGCCAGACTTTTTTTTTTGCCTACACAATTTATTAGAATTTGAAAACGTTGCTGGATAAGACAGTCAAATAAATCAATTTCATTTCTATACATCAGCAAACAAATTACTATTTTATAAGACAATCATTTATAATAGTATCAAAAACAAAACCACCAGAAATAAAATATGTAATGAAAGGACTAGTTAAGATGTTAAAGATCTGAGCTGGGCCAGACTTGTAACCACTATGCACTTTTTGGCTGTGGAGAACGGCTCCTCCGTCCTTATAATGCAGCGAGGCCACTGCAGGGGAGGGGGCTTCTGGTTAGTGCAGCAGCCTGGTGTTCAGAGATGACACCTCAGCTCAGACCTGACAGGTTCTGCGGGCAGGTTGTATAAGCCACGTTAGCTCCTCTAAGCCTCCGTTTCCTCATCTAGAAAACGGGGACAGGGACACCCTCCCTAACGGGTTGTTCTGAGGATGAAGGGATAATGTGGTCAAGTTCCTGGCCCAGTGTTTTGCAAATAGTAGGTGCTCGATTACTGGCGTTGGTATTAGGATCAGGGCCAAGGGTAGAACCTTCAACACCCTGTCAGCTGGGAGAGACTGAGACGGATCACTCAGCTGCACACGGAGCCCCGGTGTTGCTGCTGGTGTGAGCCGAGGGAGCTCAGGGAAGCCTGTTGGTGAGCTGTGTCTGATCTGTAGCTTCCTGTGGCTGGAGCCTGACTCAGCCCGTCACCTGGTTCCTGAGTCAGGGCACAGAGGGGAGTGCCTGTTTCCTTTAGTGGGGGGAAGTAGGGGCCGGGAGGACAGGAAAGAGTGGGAAGGATCTGTGAGGCCCAGAGGGAGGGGGTGTTACCAGAGCAGTCCCTCCCTCATCTCAGCATGGTTGGGGAGGGGGCAGTGCCCCTTGCCATTAAAGGGAGAGCGGGTTTGGGAGTCAGATAAACTGGGTTCAGAGCTTGACTGTACCATTTACAAGCTGGGTGACCCTAGCCAAATCTCCTGATCTCCTTGAGCCTCCGTTTCCCATCTGTAAAATGAAGATAGCCTCTCAGGTAAGTGAGCAGGTCATGTGGCACCTGGCCGGGCAGTGCTCACTGAACAGCCATTCCTTCCCATCCCCAATGCCTGGTGGTACCCCCAGATCTGCAGACAGGCCCTGAAGTTTCTGACACAGATCCGGGCCCAGCCCCTCATCAACCTGCAGATGGTGAACGCGTCTCTGTACGAGCATGTGGAGCGGATGCACCTCATTGGGAGGAGCCGGGAGCAGCTGAAGCTCCTGGGGGATTACCTGGGCCTGTGCCGGAGCGGCGCCCTGAAGGAGCTCAGCAAGAGGTAAGCAACCTCTATGTGCATGTGTGTGTGCACATAAACACACATACATATATGTACATGTACACACACGTGCACACACACATGTATACACAAATGCATAGACATGTACACAAAATGCACATGTGCACAAATGTACACACATGCAGGCACTCATGCACACGCACACACACACACAGGGGCAGGGCCCAGGGCAAGGCGTCCACCTGGAGGAAACCTGGGCAGAGAGCTTCCCATTGGGCCTGGGAAATAATCACATCTTTTGGGGGTGATTTTGGGGTTTTGTTCATGTAACCATTTGTTTACTCAAAAACATGGACTTGAGAACATGCTAAGCACTGCACACCTGGCGAGGCATGTGGGCTCCAACACTGAGCAGGGCAGAGCCAGGGCCGACCCACCGGAAGCCTCTGGCCTGGCAGGGAAGACTGGTGGGAAAGTCAGCAACTGCATCCGGGGGTGAGGGTGAGAGGGAGATAGGTGGGAAAGTCAGCAACTGCATCTGGGGGTGAGGGTGAGAGGCAGGATGTCCTGGAACCACAGAGGCTTGACATCCAGCCCAGATGAAAGGAGTGCAAAGCAGAAAAGACTTCCTGGAGGAAGTGACTTCTAAGGTGAGACCTGAAAAATTAGGAAGAATTAGAAAGGAGAAGCAAAGGGGGAAACAGCATTGCAGACAGAAGGAATAGCACGCGCAGGCCATGAACAAAGGCACCGTCGGTGGAAAGCCCAGAGAGAACTTTGGCTATAGTGAGGAGGGAAGTGGGGAGTGTGGCGAGAGGCAGGCGAGGGCCAGATGTCCCCACCTCTTCCCTGTCCCAGCCAGTCATCTGGCCCATGCCAGCTTCCCTCCTGAAATTCTCCAAAGAAGATGTGATCGGGGCAGGGCCCTCAGGATGCCCTTCAGGAAGCTTCTCTCACCAAGGGCCTAGGGCCTTTGGTGCTCAGGAATGGGATGTGATGCTGGGCTTCAACAGGGACTCAGGTCTCTCCATTCCTGTCATAAATGCTTCCTAGTCCTCAGGTCACAGCCCAGGCCATAGTCTTCCCAGGGCTATGCTCTCCCAGCACCCTCAGGAGGGCAGACCTCATGTGGAGAAGCCTGCCGGTGCCTACTGCCCAGCATGGGCTTTGAGTCCACCTCTTCTGGGTTTCTGGGGGCAGGGACCACTCACAAGCCCCTCCAGGTTCCTCCATCTGGCCTTCCCTCACCACAGGGCTGGCCTAGAGAGCGCCTCTCTGAAGACTGCCTCTTCCATCCTGGCTGCAGTGCTTCCAGAGCCGGGCCTCCTCAAGGCCAGGGTGTGCCCCGAGCAGGGGCTCTCAAGGGGTGCTACAGGGGGCTCTCCCCTAGGCAAAGAGGAGAATCTGGCCCCACAGCTGCCAGCTGAGCCTTGGTCTCCTCTGCAGGGCCTGAAAGAACAGAAAGCCCTCTGGGAACCCACCATGTGGGACCCTAGACCCTAGAAGGCTTCACCCCTGAAGGCTCTGGCCATCCCAAGCATCCAAAGGTGACTGGGTCTCCACTTCTTGGCAAGCGCTGACTCACTCCCTACCTCTGAGAGTCCAGAGAGACTGTCCTCCTGCCCACCTAACCAGGTGGTGAAATCTCTGGGGTGGGGCCTCATCACCCTCCTTGGTCAAGGAGCCAAGTACTTGCACAGGCCTGCAGACCTGTGAAGACCAGGTGCCTGTGGGGTGGGTTGTGGGCCCCAGCCCCATACACCCGTCCCCACCCTGCTGAGAGAGTTTGTTCATTGGCTTTACTGACCTGTCCCTGCGGGCACCAGGGGCAGCCCTGTCTCTCTCCCTAGCCCTCCTGCTTCATCCCTGGGCAGCAGCGCTGTACTCCTGCTATGTGTCCAGCCTGCTTCCCATGCCTGTGGAAGTCCCATGGTAACAGCATAGGGCAGGGGAAACCGTATGGGAGCCCCTCACCCACTGTGCGTCAGAAAAGTTGCTTCACTTCTCTGGGTCCAGCTTTCCCATCTATAAAATGGGCCAGTGATTCCTCCATTCCTGTGGCCTCCTAAACAGTGGTGAGGGCTGCATGAGGGACCCAGAGTCTGGGCCACAGATGGCCCTGGGTTAGCATTGTATGTGCCCTGAGGGCACCTGATCCAGCCTTGGCAGGGGCCAAAGGAGCTTCCAGAGGAGATGGCATCTGAGCTGAAGGCACGCAGAGTTCTTTTCCTTTTTTCTTCTAAAATGTTTTTCTTCTTTACAAAGATCAGTGTTTCAAGTGAGGGGCATTTATGAAAGGGAATAAAGCAGACCATTCAGTCAGCCCTTCTCAGAGCCCACCACCACCTGCTTCTGCACCTCATTCCATCCACACACACATGTTGCCACAACACCAGTAGCATTGTGTGTCTGTTGAACTGGGGTTTAGAAAAATGAGGAGGCCGGGCGCGGTGGCTCAAGCCTGTAATCCCAGCACTTTGGGAGGCCGAGACGGGCGGATCACGAGGTCAGGAGATCGAGACCATCCTGGCTAACATGGTGAAACCCTGTCTCTACTAAAAAATACAAAAAACTAGCCGGGCGAGGTGGCGGCGCCTGTAGTCCCAGCTACTCCGGAGGCTGAGGCAGGAGAATGGCGTAAACCCGGGAGGCGGAGCTTGCAGTGAGCTGAGATCTGGCCACTGTACTCCAGCCTGGGTGACAGAGCAAGACTCCGTCTCCAAAAAAAAAAAGAAAAAAGAAAAATGAGGAAAGTAGAAAGGGCAGGGGAGAACCTGGCTTTCCTGGCTAAGGGACCGGTAGCAAGAGGCTGGCCGGAGCACAGCTCACTGACGCCCTTGAGGGGCTCTGGGCAGCTGGGCTTCGGGTACAGGGGCCAGAACTCAAAGGGCCCTCGAGGCCTTCGGATTTGATCTGCTACTTGTGGGGAACCATTGCAGGGTTTTGAGCACGGGGCTATCACTTCTGATCAACGGCTTAGAAAAGACCACTCTGAAAAGACCAGGCACGGTGGCTCACGCCCGTAATCCCAGCACTTTGGGAGGCCAAGGCGGGTGGATCACCTGAGATCAGGAGTTTGAGACCAGCCTGGCCAACATAGCGAAACCTCGTCTCTACTAAAAATACAAAATTAACCGGGCGTGGTGGCAGGCACCTGTAATCCCAGCTACTAGGGAGGGTGAGGTAGGAGAATCACTTGAACCCAGGAGGCAGAGTTTGCAGTGAGCCAAAATCATGCCACTGCACTCCAGGCTGGGAGACAGAGCGAGACTCCATCTCAAAAACAAAACAAACACACAAAAAGACGATTCTGGCCCCAGCAGAGTGCAGTTGGTGAAGGGGAGAGCCCTGGGTGGCAGCTGGTGTTAGTAATTAACACCAGGGAGCTGGGCCTGGACCAAGTCAGCCAGAGGGAAGGTTGAGAGGAGGAGAGGGCTGAGGCATGGGCAGGTCTTGGATGTGGGACGGGAAGTCAGGGAGGAGCTGTCCTGCACTAGTGGCAGCTGCCTGGCCGGATGCTCTCCGGCAGACCTAGGACCTGACTCCAAGAGCCAGAGAAGCCCCTGAGAGTGTCCTCTCCAGCCCTTGGGAGGAAGCCATCACAGAAATGCCCTACACCCTGTCCACCCACCATACCTCGGTGTCCCTCCCAACGGCCAGGGAGTGGTGGGTAGAGGAGGAGCCAGGGCTCAGGAGGCAGGTGGCACCCAGGCCCCCACCCATGTCCCCCCGATCTTCCAGCCCTTGCCTGGCCCTCTCCTTCCCCATCACTTCATCGGTTCCAGGAGCTAAGATTTGACCTCTCCTCATTTTCCTCTCTCCTAGAGAGCCCTCCAGATTCCTGTGGTCTCTTTCCCAGCCTCACGCCAGAGGACAAAGAGAGTTCTCCTCATTGTGTGGGTGGAGAAACTGAGGCCCCAAGTAGGCCTGGCTGTGCCCCGGTGCACGAGAGTTTCTTTCCTGGAGGCCAGGAGAGGAAGTGGCCTCTCACCCCTGGGCCAGTACCCTCTCCCCTCTGGCCTTGATTGAGCACTGTGGAGAAGCCAGTTGCAAGTCCTTGCTGAGAGGGTGACAGGCCCAGGGCACAGGGGCTCCCAGAGCTTCCACGACTATGGTCAGAGGATGGATGGCAAAGCTAATTCTCCATCCAGATCAGCCCACACTCCTGCCAGCTCAGGGCCAACCTGTGTCCCCCCTGCCTGCTGTGTCCCATGTTTTCTTGGTGACAAATGGCAGCTTCCCTTCCTAGAGTGCAGGAATTTTACTGGGGACACCAGCATGGTAAACTGAGGGGCCAGTTGGCATCTTGGCCTATATGGCTGCTTGGTGGGACTCACCGTCTCTACCCCGGATTGGGCTCCCCTGGACCACAGCTGAGGCCACCAGCTGGGACAAGGCCAAGCCCCATTCCAGATGCTCCACAGCTTGCACCCAGGAGGCCCAGACCCAGGGCTGGCACCATCCTGTCCCCAGATGTCTGGGGCATCCTGGGGCAGGTTCCCAAGCATCCTCTGACTTGGAGTAACCTCCCACCACCAGCACCCACACAAACACACACAGCCAGGCCAGGCAGGTTTTGCACCAGGGGACCTTCTGCAGGTGTTTCCTCTCCATCAGGATGGGGCCCGCTGGATCCCTCCCGTTGGTGTGGTGGAAACTAGAGCTGCATTGGCGGCTGAGCCCTTGTTCTCTGCTGCCCCCGCCACCTCTGAAATGGGATCTGCTATACTTAGGACACGTCTCAGTTGCTCTCGTGTAGCACTGAAACCAGACACTTTAATGTCTGTCCCTCAGCCAAACCAGGGGCCAAACAGGAGGGCAGAGGCCATATCCTGTGCATTACTGTCCCCAGCACTGTCCCTGGTATGTAATGGTGGCAATAATGACAACCTGCATCTCTAGGCATTTGCCAGGTAGACAGGGGTGCAGGCTCTGGAGCCAGGCCCTCATGTTCAAACTCCAGCTCTCCTGCCTACTAGCTGTGTGACCTCAGGCAAGTGCTTTAACCTATTTCCTCTTCTCAGTTGGGATTGTGATAGTACCAGCCTCACAGGATTATTGTGAGAATCAAATGAATGAATGCGTATGAAGCTCTTAGCCCAGTTCTGGGTCTAAGGTTCCAGGTGTCTGCACCCATCCTCCTCCTCATGATTAATTATGTGTTTACTGTGAGCTCGGCACCAAGCCAAATGCTTTAAATAAGTTACTTAATCCAGACAACTCCATTTCCCAGAGAGGGAAACCCAAGGTTCAGAGAGGTTGAGTAACTTGCCCAAGGTCCCACCAGCTAGTTAGTTACCTTGAAGACCAGGCCCCAAGCCCAGACAGGCCGAATTACGCTCCTAGCCCCTGCCCCGCCCAGGCGGCAGGTGTCTGTCTGGTGAGCAGCGCCAGGGGAATGAAAAACAACACAGGTTGGCCCGGGTCTTGGAAACCGCTCTAAAGAATCACTTGTGTTTTGTTTGAAGGCTCAACCACAGGAATTATCTCTTGGAGTCTCCGCATAGGTTCAGTGTTGCTGACCTCCAGCAGGTGAGAGTGTCCTGCTTCCCCGCCCAGACCTCCAGAGAGACTTCATTCCTGGAGAAGTCAGCAAGGAAGATGGGAGGGGGTGTCTGTAGTTTACTGAAGACAGCAGTCTGCAGCTTTTCTGCAGCTCTGGGTGGGTTGCCCTGCTGCCCTAGCTTCCTGGGCAGGGACGGATACCCCCAGCACCCTGGAATAAGCAAGCACTCCAGCAACCCCAGGATCACAGGAAGAGAGTTTGGAATACTCCTTTCCCCAGGGGGAGGGTTCAATGGAGTCGGGTCTCATCTGTGAGTCCCATTAGCCCTGAGTGACCTCAGTGCCCACGGGCTGGACGCTGGCACTGCTCAGCCTGACTCAGGGAGGTTTTCTTTTCTTGCCCACGTGGAAACTAGGGGTAGAAGTTCTCCAGGCAGGGTGCCATGGCGCCTCAGTGCAGGTGCTTGGAAGGCCTGGGGCCTCAGTTTACCAGCCCCCCACAGATCGCAGACAGGGTGTATGAAGGATTCCTACTTGCCCTCCACAGATTGCAGACGGGGTATATGAAGGATTCCTCAAGGCCCTGATCGAATTTGCCTCCCAGCATGTCTACCACTGCGACCTGTGCACCCAGCGCGGCTTCATCTGCCAGATCTGCCAGCACCACGACATCATCTTCCCCTTTGAGTTTGACACCACAGTCAGGTATGTGGCACACCCAGCCAGCCGTCTCCCAGCCCCACCCTTCCCCACACCCACAGCCTGGCCCAAGCACTCAGGGCAGCAGGCCTCGCTTTATGGGCAGGAGCATATTGAACATCGGCTTTGTGCCGTGCCAAGGGACGGTGCAGTTGTTTGGGACAGCCCATGCCCTGGGCAGTCATGGCCAGCTCTGATCCAGCTCAGGAGACAAGACAAGCTTTCCCAGGACTCCTCTGCCTCTGCAGAACCATCTGTCTTCCTAGAGGTGGCTGCCGGCTCTCTGAGTGGAGCCTGCTGAAGCCACAGTGTATGCATGGGTTGAAGAGGATTGTATGAGTTACTGCCCTGCACTGTTGGCATGAGACCAGGCACAAAGTGGGCACCTGGTGGGTGGTACCTGCCACTGCCACTGCATCTGTTGCTGAAATGATCACTCTTGTTCCCAGTTATTGCTCATTATCAGCAACCTCTCAATGGAAAAATTTGTCCAGACTTCCTGCAACCCATGTGGGAGTGGAAAACTGAACTGGGAACATTAGTTCTTTTTCTGTCGGTGTCCACTGCCGGGATTCAGCCCTGAATGGGCCTGGGGCTGAGTTTTTAAAATTATATCATCTTGGCCGGGCGTGGTGGCTCACACCTGTAATCTGAGCACTTTGGGAGGCCGAGGCAGGTGGATCCCTTGAGGTCAGGAGTTCGAGACCAGCCTGGCCAACATGGTGAAACCTCGTCTCCACTAAAAACACAAAAGTAAGCCAGGTGTGGTGGTGGACACCTGTAATCCCAGCTACTTGGGAGGCTGAGGCAGGGGAATCACTTGAATCTGGGAGGCAGAGGTTGCAGCGAGCCGATTTCATGCCACTGTACTCTAGCCTGGGCAACAGAGCAAGACTCTGAAAAATAAATAAAATAAGTAAATGTTTTTTAAATACAGGCAAGAAATCTTTAATGACTCTCAAGCAGCATTTATTAAAAAAAATGCAGTAAGACAGAGAAAATCAGTGTGCATTGTGTGACATATCGGTAAGCACTGTTTCGAGAATCTCCTGTTCCGGAATGGAGAGGTACAGTGTGTGTGCATGGGTTACACAGTACGTCACAGCCGTATCATGGGTTCTGGTCAAAAGCGCTGGCCAGCGTGGCCACAGGGCAACCTCCAGCCCAGCCAGCACCAGCAGGCGTGCTGCTCTCTCCCCAGGTGTGCCGAGTGCAAGACCGTCTTCCACCAGAGCTGCCAGGCTGTGGTGAAGAAGGGCTGCCCCCGCTGTGCCCGCCGGCGCAAGTACCAGGAACAGAATGTTTTCGCCTGATGCCCATCTGCTGACCCCGCTCTGAAGGCCGAGGGTGAGTGCAGCTCAGCCATCCCAGCTGGGTTTGCCATCAGCCCAGGATACTCACCGTATCACAGCTGTGTACCCTTGTCAGGAAGACCCTCAGATGTGACCAGAGCACCGGCCTTCCAGAGAAAGCCCAGGAAGCCCCCGTGATGTCCCCTGGCCCCCTCACCACCCCTCTGCTGCAGGAGGCGTGGCCACCACCAGATGCTCCCTGTCTCGGGGCAGACAGGGTCCTTTACTCACCAGGCCCTGGCTCACCAGCGTCCCGACACCTCCGTTAGGGCTGCCCAAACTGTGGAAAGGAGGCTTGGGGAGCATTTTCAATTCCACATTCCTGATGAAAAGGTCTAGTTTTTTAAGGTGGGTTTTTCCCATTCATATTTCAACAGAAAGTATTTTTTTATTGGTGACCCTACGCGAGTCACCCAAGAAATCAAGACATTCTCACCCCCAGTGGGTGCACAGGAGCCACTCAGGCCTGGCCTAGAGGCAGCGGGTGGCTGGCGGGCAGGCCACTGCTGGGACAGGGCCTGTGGGCCCACCCAGTGCCTTTCTTTGGCCCTCACTGCCAGTGCCAAACCGCCCCTCAGCAGGGCAGGGCCAGTCCTGGTGACCCCGCTTCCTCTCTGTCTCCTCTTTCCTCCTCACCCCAGTGCGTCTCGCCTGCTGAGCACACCCCTTTCTCAGCGCCAGAGCCCCTAGCTCTTCTCTAGCCTGGGGCCTTGGTCCCATTAGGAGGAGAAATGACTGGAAACCAGCACTGTCAGCACTTTGAGCCCTCCTCGGTTTAGGGAGGGTCACCGTCTTGCCCACCCCCGATCCCCGTGCCCTCCTCACCCCTCTACAGATAGGGGCGCTGCTGCAGATGCTCCAGGCCCACCTTGGTGGGTGCCCGGGGTCACACTCTGCCTAACCCCTGCCAGGGCACAGATAGGCAGGACCCCAGAGAAGGCAGGCAGCCCGGCCCTGCACTGTGGAGAAGTGACCTGGTCCTTTGCCCTAAGCTGTGCAGGGCGTGCTGGGGAGCTGCCCTGTGGATACAGCTGCCGCCTCACAAAGCCATGAATTCCCACAGCATCACTGAACTTGCCCAGCCAGGACACTGGAGACTGAAGAACCTCCCTGGAGCAGGACTGCCTTTGAAGGGGCCTTGGGGCTGGGGTGGGAGCCTGGAATTGTTTTCAAAGCGATGTTCAGACCCTCCAGGCTTTGGGGAAATGTGGGTTTGCTGGTCTCTCTGTCACCATCCTCCACCTCTCCTGGACCCAGCAGGCTCTCAGTCCTAGCTATCTTACCTGTGCTCAGCTTGGAGTCTGAGGCCTCAGGTGGAGATCCGCATGTCACTGTCAGAGATGAGCCCACCTCCACCCTTCCCTGGGGGCGATCAGCTGCTGAGTCATCCACCCAGCCTTGGAGCTGGATCCCTGTGCATCAGAACAGAGGCGGTGGTAGCAGGCAGGTGGAGGCTGCGCACAGCTTCTCCCGGTCATGGCGCACACCTGTGCCCAGACGCCAACGCCTCCTAAGCCAGGAGCTGGGTTTATGCACCGCCATGGCCCACATAAACCCTCCACCACAAGCCGGTCCTAGTCAGAGCCCTCATTGCCCCATCCCTGAGTGGGCAGGAGCCTGGCCTGGGGAGGGCTTGGGCCTGTGAGGATTCTCTCTGAAGGTGCCCTTGGAGGCAGCAGGGTTGAGGCCCTGAGGGGCCCATTCCCCAGAAGCTGCCAGTGTTTTCTGATGCGTTGACTCTTCCTGCCTCCCCTCCCTCAGAAAGGTAGTGCCCACACTATTTTTAAAATGTTATTTTATGCAATACACTGTTCCTAGTGAGCAGGGCTCTGGCCCTGAGGAGTCTTGGCAATGTATTGAAGGAATTGCTGCCATGTGAGTTTTGAATGATTTTGCAGTAAAGACCTGATCTTTCTCATCACTGGTCTGGCTTCTGAATTCTAACACTGCCACTGCCTGGGAGGAGACCACCAGCCATCGTTACCATCTGTCAGGGGCCCCCTACCCTCCTGTTAGTCCCTGGCACAGGGGAAGGCTTGGGAGGTCCGTGACAAACACTTGTAGGCAGAGGGCTTGCATGCCAGGAGTGGGCAGGGAGAAGAGAGTAAGAAAGCCACCTTGCCAAGCCCAGCAGTCAGGGTCTCTGGGGAGGTATACTCACACTTGTATAACAATTCAAGCTGATCCCATGCTGGTGGCTTCTTTTCCTGTGACTTAAATGTCAAAGCACAGACCCTTGACACTGGATCATGTGAAACCTCAGGATACAGGGGACATTTCTCAGAGGAGAAATAAAGGAGAGCTGGGGCTCAGGAAAGATGGATTATTTAAGCAGAGTCCCTGATTCAGGGCTCATGGTTTTAGGGCTCAAAATGACTTTTACTTGGCTGCTGACCTTCCTCAGAAGTTCCAGGAGAAGCCCAGGGGATCCCTCCAAGGGGAGGCCCACACCACTGTCCATTTTAAGAACAGGAGCAGGAAACAGACTAATTCTCAGGGAAATCAGGTTGCAGTAAAATGGGATGGAAACAGACAACATTCAGGTCTGTGATTTCCTGTCCTTGAAGGTCCTTTTCAGATTACAAGGTGGCACCCTTTGCCCATCTAGGTGCCCCACCTTTCCCCAAGGGCCTCACCTCCCTCCAGGACAGTAGATGGTAGGCCCAGAGAAGAGAAGAGAAACTGGGGGAGGGAGGCCCAGTGGAGGGCCATGGCATGTGACCTGGTGCTGCCCTGCCAGTGGGCTCAGACCCTCTCCAGCCTCAGCAAAGTGCCTCTGAGGGTACCTGTATCCCTTTCTCCCCTCCCCCCCCCCCTTTTTTTTTGATACAGAGTCTCACTCTGATGCCCAGGCTGGAGTGCAGTGGCATGATCTTGGCTCACTGCAACCTCCACTTCCTGGGTTCAAGCGATTCTCCTGCCTCAGCCTCCTGAGTAGCTGGGACTTCCCCTTCTCCTATTCTGCCTGAAGGAGGATGGGTGGTTTGGAGATTCCAATCCAACCCCCAAGAGCTTATCATATAATATAAGTAGTCATAATAGCTGATATAGCCAGGCATGGTGGTCACACCTGTAATCCCAGCATTTTGGGAGGCTGAGGAGGTTGGATCATCCAAGGTGAGGAGCTCAAGACCAGCCTGGCCAACATGGTGAAACCCCGTCTCTACAAAAATACAAAAATTAGCTGGGCATGATGGTGCATGCCTGTAATCCCAGCTACTCAGGAAGCTGAGGCAGGAAAACCACTTGAACCCGGAGGCGGAGGTTGCAGTGAGCCGAGATCGTGCTGCTGCACTCCAGCCTGGGCGACAGCGAGACTCAGTCTTAAAAAAAAAAAAATAGCTGATATATTGTGTGCGCTGGGCATGTGGTAAGCACTGCTTAGTGGACCTCATTTAATCCTCCCAATAATCCAGTGAAGTGGGTGTTACTATCCTGTTGATAGGAAAGAAAGCTGAGCTGCAGAGAGAAGGCAGAGCTCCCAAGGCCTACCAGCCGCCAAGCAGCAGAGTGGGGCATCATGCCTGCCTGACCCCACCAAAGACCATCACCACTGCAGCTGCTGCCTGGCTGTGCTGCAGGCGGGGAGGCACCTAAAAGGTAGGGAGGGAGAGAAGATTCCTCAGCCACTATTTTCTAAGCATGTCAGGCACTAAAGACCGATGCTGAGCAAAGACCAATGACAAGTTCTGCTGTGTGCCTACCCTGGAGGGTCCCAAGGTGCCACCAAGCCTCAGACACACTGAGATTCTCAGAGGAAGTGGGGACTCACGGGTGGGCAATGCCTAGCAGAGGCAAAGATAGACAGGTAAGGGAGTTCCAGAATGAGCGTGGCCAGATTCAGCTTCCCACCCAACCCTGGGCACCCAGGAGGTGGTGTCAAGAGGGGCCATGGCCTGGGATGTGGGCCCTTCTTCCTCCCAGAACACTAGCCTGAATCAGCCAGCTCCCGGCACACACAGCCAGGTCCACAGGCACAACTGTTCCTTGGGGCCCCTGAGGGCAGGGGATCTGCTGGGGCTGTGGCTTGTAACGTCTGCAGTAAGTGCAGGCTCAGATCAGGGCAAGGCTGCTTGTCCAGAGAGGCAGAAAATTCCCAAACAGAAAACCCCCAAGGCTGAGGACCCTGGGGCTGGACTCCTGGAGGTTGTTCTGAGCTTACCCTGTGGACGGATTGGAGGGTGGCCCCCCTAACCCACAAGGATCAAGAGCGGGTGGGGGATGGTGGGAGGGCAATCTGGCCAGGAGAAGCTACGGGGGAGGCTCCTGCCCTCCCCAGTCCCACCGTCTCAGCCCCGCGGCCTCTTCCTCCCTGGAGACAGCCAGGTGTGGCCCAGGATCCCGGGAAGTGCAGGGGAGGGGATGGCGTCTTCGCTCGTCAGGCGCTGGCCCAGCCCAGAGGGGACAGGAAGCCAGGACACCGGGGATTGTCTCTCGCAACCGCAGCCCAGCCCCAGTCCGGGAGGAAGTTCTGCCGGGCGCTCTCCGCCGGTGCCTCCCTGGTTATATTGTTGAACAGGAAACCCGGCAGCGCGGGAGCCGCGCGGTCGAGGAGGGAGCGCGGGAAGCCGAGCCCACGCGCGCCTGCCGGGACAAGTGGAGGCGAGGCCGGCGAGGGGACGCCCCGAGGTGCCTGGGCAAGCAGGGTCGGGAGTGGGGCGCCGAGCGGGGTTTGGGGTGGGAGGTGGGGTGGGGGATGGGTAGTTCAGGAAAAGGCAACATTTGAGCAGGAAAACAGGGATGCAAGTTCTCACTTTGGGCTGCAGTCTTAGGCTTTTTGGCTTGCGTGTGGGGCTTTGCCAGGGACTCACCTTTTTCTGCCTAGAATTTCTCTGCTGCCTGTCCCTATCTGAAGGAGTACACTCTAAAACAATAATAAAAAATACAGTATAGTAAATACATAAACCAGTAATGGTCATTTATTGTCATTATCAAGTATTATGTACTATTCATAATTGTACATGTTATACTTTTGTACAACCGGCAGCACAGTAGGTTTACACCAGCATCACCGTAAACATGAGTAATGCATTGCACTATGACATTAGGACAGCTATGACATCATTAGGCTACAGGAATTTTTCAGCCCCATTATAATCTTATGGGACGCCTTGTACTACATCCATTGCNGGGTAGGGAAAGGGGCAGGGTGGGGGAGGGAAGGGTGCGGCAGGTGGCGGGTTCGCACCCGGGAGCTCCGCGCGCCTGCTCCCCTTGTCTCCGTGCTGGGGCGGGAGCTGCGCGGGCCGCATCCCACGGGGAGGAGAAGGTAGGCAAAGGGCTGCCCTCCATCTGGGGGCGGGAGGGGAGCAGGCCCAGGCTCCCAGCGCCGACCCAGGCATTGACGCCGTTGTAGCTTGGGCAGTGGATGCAGGGGACCACCTGGCGACTGGTGCGCTCTTGCACTCCAGGGATCCTCCCTGCTCCCCCAATCCCTCCCCTTCTCTGTGTTTCCCCAGGGTCGGGGAAGGAACCGAGGCCGGGTCTCCTTCTTATCCAGCCCGAGACACTGAGCTCCAGTGGGCGTCCCTGCGCTGGGAATCCCGCTCGGAGTTTTTCCAGGCCTGGCCGGGCTGCGTCGGGAAAGGCCCTGGTGAGGGAGGAGGTGGGCCCGGAGCGGGCGGGTCTGCAATCCTGTTGGAAGGGCTCGCAGTGGGTGATTCAGGGTGCAAATGACCTCCCCGGGAACGGGAACGCCCGCACGAGACAACCAGTCCCAGCCCGGCATTCCCAGAGCCGCGCACGGGAGGGACGCAGGGACTCCGAGACAGCAATCCACGGGGGAGGGGTGGAAGGGGAAGGCGGAGCAGGGGCGGTCCCACCCTCCTTGGGCTCCACTCGCGACCCGCCAGTGCCCCTTCAGACGCAGCCGTCGCGGCTCCGGGTCCCGGCCTTCTGCTCTGGGCCTCGTCCCAATGCCCCCCGAGGTCCCCAGCAGAGGCATTCAGGCTCCTCCTCGCCCCGCCCAGACACGGCTGCTTTGGGTGTCGGTGACAGCACTCCTGAGCGTCCCTGTCCCTCTTCGCTCCACTTGTCAGCTCCGGTTCCGCGCAGCCTCTCCGGCCTCGCCCCTGGAAACCCCGCCCAGGGCGATGGTAGGGGCCTAACCTGCTGCCACCGCCGGCTCCGCCCACCCAGCCCATGGGCTCCCTGAGGCCCGCCCAGCCGACGTGAGTGCGCTGCGGGGTCCAGGGGGAAGGGGCGCTGGGGGAGTGTCCTCCTTGGGGTTTGTTGGCTCAGCTCTGGGCAGCTCGATGACCCCGCCTCCAGGGCCCAATGTGCTTAGTGACTCAGTTTACTCCCTTTCCTCGTCGAGGAACGCTTGACAAAGTGGCGAAGGAGCCCTGAAGAGGCCCCGGTTGGACCCTGCTCCTTCGGTCCCTCTGCCTTGGCAAGCGGCGGTCTCCTGGCCCCAGGTCCCGGCCAGCTTAGGGGGCAGGAGGAAGTGTGGTCAGTGTGGGACTTTGGATGTGCCATGCACTTCCGGAGAAGACCACCGACTCATGGCTTTGGTGGAGGGGCGCAGGCAGATTTAGTTAGGGTGTCCCCCATCCCTGACACCCGGGAGCCGGGGCGGGAGCGGGGCATGTGACCAGCACTCCGGAGAGGTTTGGGGGACCCTGCTCTGGGACTCCGCACTGATAGTCACTGTCTCAGAGTGCATTCTCCAGGAGCCACTCTCGTGGGGAAACTGTAGAGGTCACAGGGCAGGTAGGTGGGCAGGCCGCAGGGGCAGGGCCTTTCTCAGGAGGCGGCGTGAGAGCCAGAGAGCAGGGGGCGGTGCGGGCCGGGCTGGGCGGGTCGGGCTCGGGCTCACGTCTGCGGTGATGCAGCTGGGGAAGGAAAGAGAAACCGAGAGAACCGGTTCCCCCGCATTGGCAGCAGAGGCCTCTACATCAAGGCCCTTGGACTAAGCGGGGCAGGGACAGCCCCCAGGTAGAGCTGTTCGCTGGGCGCCGTGCAGAGCCCGCATCCCAACTCTGACCAGGGAGTCGGGGCGCAAGCTCCTGGAGGGAGGCAGTGCTACGAGACCCTCTGCGGATTCTCTGAGGGCGGGAGGCATCCAGGCGGGACAGGGCCGGGTAGCGGCAGTAAATGGGGTGTTCTTCCTACTTAACTGACGGGAAAAATAAGGCTCAGTCAACTATTAGGCAAGCGTGGTGTCAACCTTAGAGCAGGCAATCACCCCTTGTTTTAAAGCCAAGGCTTCCCTCCTAGTCGATTTGGACCAAGACTACTCACAATCTCCCCACCTCAGGACCGAAGCAAGGGCCAGATCTTATAATCTACCCCACGGAACGAAGAGGTTGTCCTAATTCCAGCACTGAGTGTAAGAATGGAAGCCTTAGATGTGATTTTATGCAAGTTGCCATTTTAGAGATGGGAAAACTGAGGCCCGAAGGCGAACGGCGAGTGCAGGATCGGGACTCGAACCCAAGTCTGTCCCCGAGTGCGGGGCTATCCCGGGCTAGGTGGTCTTGACCTCCGCGGCCCTCCTTCTTGTTGCCTGCAGGAAAACGCCGCGGCCGCGATGGCGGCGGACGTGGAGGGGGACGTGTACGTGCTGGTGGAGCACCCCTTCGAGTACACCGGCAAGGACGGGCGCCGCGTGGCCATCCGGCCCAATGAGCGCTACCGGCTGCTGCGGCGCAGCACCGAACACTGGTGGCACGTGCGGCGTGAGCCTGGTGGCCGCCCCTTCTACCTGCCCGCGCAGTACGTGCGCGAGCTGCCCGCGCTGGGCAACCCTGCCGCCGCCCCGCCGCCAGGTCCCCACCCGGG
>NW_016824221.1:145111-155299 GCF_001698545.2 Rhinopithecus bieti
CAGCCTAGCGCCCGGCCTGCCCACCTGCCTGTACCTGCGGCCCGCGGCGCCGGTGCGGCCCGCGCAGTCCCTGGACGACCTGGCGCGCGCCGCCGTCTCGCCTCCCTGCGGCCTCCTAGGAAGCAGCGGCAGCTTCAAGGCCTGCAGCGTGGCGGGCTCCTGGGTGTGCCCGCGGCCCCTGGCGCGCAGCGACTCAGAGAACGTCTACGAGGTCATCCAGGACGTGCACGGCCCGCCGCGGGAGGAGAGAGCGGAGCAGGTACCACCCCGGGAGCGGGGACGGGGGGACGCGGAGGCGGGGAGGCCCGCTGGCGACCGCGTCCGCACGGAGCCGGGGCTCGAGGAGACCCGCTCCGCTCAGCGTCGGGCACGACGCCCACCTCTGTCTGAAGACTGCGGATGAGCGCCCTCTCCCCAACCGCGAAACGGGAGCGGTGCAGACCCCCAGTCCCTCATCAGCAATTCCCAAAGTTCCTTGGAAGCCCAGAGGTTTTTCGTAATCCAATTGGTGGCAAAATTGCGCTTGAACTGATGTGAGGCTGTTGATGGTCTGTATTTATCGCACTTGTGTAAATATTCATGTTTCGCTGCAGAAAAGGAAATGAGCTCGATGGTCTGCTGCTGCCCCAAGCCCTGCTGGGAGGTTATATAACCTATAGCAGGTGTGTGCCCCATATTATCTTTCCAAGTCCCAGCTGTTGTGTATTCCGAAGCGCTTCTGGGCACAGAACGGGGGGTTGCTGGCCTGCCGCAGCTCAACCGCCTTGCCCGTCTCCCAGGATCCTGGGGTCAGATGAGAGGGTGGATGTGAAAGTCAGGCGTCTGCTTCCCTTTCAGAGTGCTTCCAGCATTTCAGTTCCTTTTTTTAAAGAATTCTTGATGGGTTTGTTTCAGAAAGACGTCCGGTTAAGTGAGGTTGTTTTTCCCCCCTCTTCAGAGTCCAGTTGTGTTAATCTGGGAAATCGGAAATAGAGCACGTCTTACATCCTCAGAACACTCTGGGCGACCCTGACATTTTGAACTTTAGGAACTTTTCAGGGAGGGGCAGCCCGAGGGGAAAAAAGGATGCTCAGAACCGTTCTGCCATCTGCCACCGGCTGTGTCGTGTGATGATCTAGAGACAGTTCCCTTCCTCACTCAGGGTCTCAGTTTGTTCTTCAGCCCAAAGGGAGGGGTGGACAGATGACCTCTGAACCTTGGGAGCCCCTGATTTCTTTCGCTGTGCCTGATGTCACTACCATGAACATTGATGCCCACCGTGTGCCAGGACTGAGTCTGGGATGCCCAGAAGAAGGAGACACCCCTCCGTAGGCCCGCTGCTGGGTCTTCCCTCTGCCCGTCTGGTTACAATGCAGAGCTCAGGTTTTGAGACTAGGGAAAGGGGAACCAGACTCTGCTGGGTCACCTGCCAGCTGCTGACAGCCACTTACACGCGAGGACGCTCCCCTAGACCCAGCGTCCTTTGGTGTAAGCACAATATTTAAGGATTAGGGTTGTGAGCCTTAAACGAGGTAAGGCTTCGAAGCGCCTGGCAGCAGCAGGGGGTCCACCCAGACTGGGTCCTCCTCGTTTGGCTTCCCTGCGTCTCCGCCGCCTTCCCTCGGGCTTCTGCAGCGGCAGCCCGCCGCCTTGTGGCCAGGGTGGAGAACGGCACCTGGCGGGCGGGGCTGGGCACCGCGGCGGGTTCCTGTCTCGCGCCCCTGCCAGCCGGCCAGGCAGCTTCTCTGGGATGGGTGGTTGGATCCCAGCGCTCTTCCCTCGCAGCACCCCTCTGTTTCCTGCGCAGGTTCCCGGTGGCGCACTTCCGGGCCTCTCCACGTTCTCTGTCCTGGTGACGGTGGGAGGGTGCTTGCCCATCTGAGCCGAGTCCCTGGAGGTGGGGGAATGGCCTTGCTCTTTGAACCTCGCATCTGGCCCAGGGTCTGGCTCAAACAGAATGCACAGAGAGTGTACGTTGAGGAGGTCAGAGGTGTGGCAGCCCTTTACCTATGAGCCAGGGCTCTATAGGTCTGCCCAAGGGCCAACACCCAAGGCCCCAGGACAAAAGAGGAAGGAGACTGCCCAGGTCCTGACATCTCCTGAGAAGACGGATCACCCCGGCTGCCAGAGCGCCTGCCAGGTGGCCCCTCTACCCATCCTTCCTCCAGCTCCCAGCAGGTTCCCAGTTGCAGTGGCATATGGAGGGAGGGGCACCGGTGATGGGGGTAGGGGACTTACCCAGGGGGGAGCTAGGACATTGGCCAGAGACAGGCAGCTCCCTGGCCCCGCCTACGGCCCTGATTCACTGTGTGACCTCCACAAGTCACCCTGCATCTCTGGTCCTGTTTCCTTCCCTGTGCAGTGGGTGCAATAAAACCACATTCCCTGCACGGAGCTTTATTCAAGAGGCAGCTGTGGGTCTCCCTGGTGCTCCACCCCCAACAAAGTCCAGGGTAGGGAGTTGCTCGTGCCCTCCAAGGGAACCCCACCCCTGCTCTTAGTTGTCCCAGGTGGCATTTACTCACCATGACCCTCCAGGCCCATTCACTTGTTCATTAGGCATGAACTAGCTAAATACCTGCCAAGCCCTGGTGAGCCTTTGGATCTAGAGAGGACTGAGGCACAGCCACAGTCCTAGGGGACTCACCCACTTGGATAGGAGGCCAGCAAGAGAAGACATGGGGCCGGGGCTCAGAGTGGAGCATGGGGTTGAGAGTGGGTACCCACCCGGGCAGGGCCTCATGGGCCCTTGCCAAGAATGTGCATGTTATCCTGCAGCTGCTGTAAGGCTTTTAGCAGAGACAGGAGTGGGATTGAGAAAAAAATCCCTGTGGCCAGGGCTTCAAGAATGGCCAAATGTCTTGGTGGTCTCGTGGGCATGTGGTGGTAACAAAGGTTTGGGAGGTGGATGGACAGGGTCTGGGGGCCGAGGGAGGTAGGAGGGAAATCGGGTTGAGTTCTAGATTCGCGGCTGGCATTCATGGGCAGACAGTGGTGCTGCTTACTGAGGTGGGGATGACTTGGGGAGGAGCGGGGTGGAGAAAAGATGGGGCCGCCTGGATTTAGGTGCCAGACAAAGGGAAGAGAAGCATGAGAGTGCTGGCTCAGAGGCCAAGAAGTGTCCAGAAGAAGGACGCACAGGAAGGTCATGTGAGAGAAAGGCCATATGACACTTATCCGAAGTGGCCACTAGAAGCTCAGCTGGTCAGGGGGGTGCTGAAGGCAGAGGGTAGTGGTCAAGAGAGAAGTGAGTGTGCAATCTGAGCGTGTGGACAACGGGCAGGAGAGAGACACAGTGTGCCCAGAGGGTGTGTAGGCCATGGATGGAAACGTGGTCCCCAGGTTTAGGTGCGTGGGCAGGAGATAGGGAGACTGAAGATGGGGAGGAGGTCGTTGCTGAGAAGGGATCGCACAAGAAAGTGGGTGCAGAACAGAGGGGGCAGGATGTGGGGATGGCAGTGGCATGGGGGCACTGGGGAGTGTGTGGGGACGCCCGTCTGTCAGGCAGCAGCTCAGGGCTTAGGGCAGGCTACCGGGCAGGGCCAGGGACCCCCAGAACAGAGGAGCTCCTGCCATGGATTGTGTTTTACAGCCTTGTCACTCCCCATGCACTCTAGTTGCATATATTGAGCACTTGGGGTGGGCTGGTCACTGTGCTGGACACTGGGGACAAAGTGTGGTAAGACATGGTCCCAAGGGGCTAAGAATCCTGTGGGCTCTTGCTCAAAGGCTTGTACCCAGGGTTAAGCTCCCAGCAGCTTGGAAGGCAGGCATGGACACCTCCATTTGCCCTGAGTACAGAGGTTCAGGGAGGTTTAGTGACAGGATGAAGCTCACACAGTCAGGAAGTGGCTGTGTCCAGAACAGTTCCAGGCCCCCTGACCCAAAGCCCCACCCTGGCCACCAGGTTCAGTTTCAGCCTGGTGGCCTTTAGGGTTGGCCACCATGTTCCCCTCGGCAAGAACAGTACAAGCTGAAGGCAGGCATGTGCTCCTTCTTCTGAGCATCCTGTGTGCCCAGCCCTGCTGTGGAAGAGTTGATGTCCCAGGAGAGGGGCATCTCCTGTTCTCTTGCTGCCCAGGAGAGGGCAGAAGCAAACCCTTCTGAGAGGGGAGAGAGGGAGACAGGGGAGGTAAGCAGGGATGACTCCTCCCCTCCCCCAAAGAGGCCACTCAGGGAGCCCTGGGAAGCCAGTCCAAAGCCAGTGCAATAAAGGGAACTCTGAAACTCTTCCCGTGGCTGTGGTCCTGACTCTGGGACTCTTCCCGTGGCTGTGGTCCTGACTCTGGGATTTCAGGGTGCGGTCACCATCCCCGCCCAGGGTAGGAAGGCCCAGGCAGGTGGAGCTGGCCTGGAGCCCGCCCCTGTTGCTGGAGCATTGGCCGCTGGGAGGGAAGTTCCAGCCAGGCCGCTGCGTGTTCTTATACAAGCAGCCCCGGAGGCGCCGCACCTGAGCTGGCAGCCCCGACTGGAAGGAGCCTGGGGCCTTCATTCCTCCTCCTCTGCTGGGAACTGTGAGTGAGCCCTCGCCCCTGGGGGACTAGAGGGCGGCCACAGCAGTTTCCCCACTGTCCCCTCCCTTTCCCGAATCCTAAAACCCACCTGGGGGCCCCTCCTCTCTGGATCCAGGCCCAGCACCCAGGCAGCCGGAGCCACTGTGATTGAGAGAAAGGAACTGGCCTTGGGACAGACCCACCTGTTCCCGTTCGGGGCCAGCTAGGTGGCCTTTGGCAAGGGGGGTTGGTAACAGCAGGAAGCTGAGGCCAAGTTGAGGGGACTCCAGCTAGCCCCTTGATCGCACTCCCTCCTCCAGCAACCCCCACCCCCACCCCCCAGCTGGGGCAGCCGCCCTGGGGTGGCTCTGCCGGTTTCTTTACACCTGACCCAGTTCCCTCCCAGTGGCTCACCTGCAGCCCCGGGCTGTCCCAGGAGCCCTCTGCCTAGGATCTGACATAGGAGACAGCAGCTTCTTGGGTCCCCCTCCCACCCTCACCCCACATTGCTGTCCCCCCAGAGATCTCCCTGCCCACCACCCTCACCCCCCGCGGCTCCCCTGCAGGCCCCATGATCTCTTGGGGTCTTGCTGGAGCCTGTGCCTGGTTCTCACCTCTTAGTCCCTGGCTTCCTTCAGCCCCCAGGGGCCTGAGATGGGCCCCAGGACAAGCCCACCTGCCCCTCACTTCCTTCCCAAGACTCAGCAGTTGGCCTCACTCTAGACCTATCTTTTGTAATGTTTATTTCAATGGTTTTGGGGAGCAGGTGGTGTTTGGTTACATGGATAAGTTCTTTAATGGCGATTTCTGAGATTTTGGTGCACCCGTCACCCGAGTGGTGTGCACCGTACCCAGTGTGTGTAGTCTTTTATCCCTCACACCCCTCCCACCCTTTCCCTCACTCCCAAGTCCCCAAAGTCCGTTATATCATTCTTAGGCTTTTGCATCCTCATAGCTTAGCTCCATAGACCTATTTTCTCTGCCCCTCTTAGAGCTGACTGTGTCCAGTACAGGGAGGGGTGGGCATCGTACTGAATGCCAGCCTGGATGGGTGGTCAGTGCCAGGCCCTGGGGAATGGGAAGGTCCATGATCATGACCAGGGGGCAGCTGCTAACCAGGAATGTGGCCAGGGCTCCATGCCTGAATGATGGGGAGATTCGGAGCTGGATCTGTGCTGGGGAGTGAGAGGTCAGCGGCTGTTGGTTCATATTGAAAGGGAAACAGGGCAGCCAGGACTAGGGCTCTGGGGCACAGGGGCACAGGTGCTCTTGCTAAAATTTGGGAAGCTGTGTTTCCAGATTGCAGAAGGATTCTAGTGTTGAGGGAACTTCCAGAGATGTTGCCTGGGCCTGCAGGATCTTTCTATCCAGCCCAGGCTCCTGCAGGTGCCCACCCTGCCTCCTTGCCTTCTCCTGGCTGGGGGTCCCCTGTGAGGCATGAAGGGAGGGGGACAGGGGCCCCTGTCCAGGCCTCCATGTCTGTCTAGGGACTGGGCCAGAGAGAGGAAGCAGAGGTAGCAGAAGATCCTGCCTGCAGAATCCTCCCAGCCTCCCCCTTCCTTTCTCCTCCTTGGCCCAGTTAAATGTGTAAATTACTACTCCCTCCCTATAAAAATCGCTTAACTCCATTACAAATATTTGAATAATAGGAGGGAATCTCAATCGAATGACTGTTAGCATGTTGGTTTCTTCCCATTTATTCTGCCTTCTTATGAGTATGTCGGGCAGCTCCTGTAGAGACATCACAGAGTAATGACGATTGTGCCTTCTGCTTTTCCATTTACCGTATTCACCTAGTCAGTGAATGTCAGCTGCTGTACTGGTGACTAGGGAGCAATGAAAAATAAAGGATGGTTCCTGACCTCAGGTAGCTTACTGTCCAGGAGAAATTGAATAGCAGATCCAGTTATGATATGGTATGGCATGGCAGTTATGGTATGGCAGATATGATATGATATGACGCGTCTGCAAAGAGCTGTTGGGGCATGTTGGAGGAGCCGCCCTCCCAGAATCTTGTTGGCAAGAGGGAAATCCAGGAGTGCTTCCTGGAGGAGGAAGGTGTTGGCAGAGATGAATTCAAAAGGTTTCTACAGTTCCCTCTAGTGAAACCCTCTGGACCTGGTGCCTTTTCAGTGGCAGATTTTTTTTCTTGCTTTTCCATTTACCGTATTCACCTAGTCAGTGAATGTCAGCTGCTGTACTGGTGACTAGGGAGCAATGAAAAATAAAGGATGGTTCCTGACCTCAGGTAGCTTACTGTCCAGGAGAAATTGAATAGCAGATCCAGTTATGATATGGTATGGCATGGCAGTTATGGTATGGCAGATATGATATGATATGACGCGTCTGCAAAGAGCTGTTGGGGGCATGTTGGAGGAGCCGCCCTCCCAGAATCTTGTTGGCAAGAGGGAAATCCAGGAGTGCTTCCTGGAGGAGGAAGGTGTTGGCAGAGATGAATTCAAAAGGTTTCTACAGTTCCCTCTAGTGAAACCCTCTGGACCTGGTGCCTTTTTCAGTGGCAGATTTTTTTTCTTATCAGTGGTAATTAGTTTATTTAAGTTTCTACTCACCTTCTGGTTAATTGTGGCCATTTTATATTTTACTAGGAAAGCATTCACTTTCTCCAGATGTGTAAACTCTCCACTTTTAAAATTTATTATGAATTTCTTTGTGACCAAGTAAATGATTTCTCTAAGTTTTTCATAGACATGTAAGAAAAATGCATATTTTCTTTTTTAATTTTAATTTTAATTTTATTTTTTTGAGATGGAGTCTTACCCTGTTGCCCAGGCTGGAGTGCAGTGGCGTGGTCTCAGCTCACCGTAACCTCCACCTCCTGGGTTCAAGCAATTATCTTGCCTCAGCCTATGAGTAGCTGGGATTATCAGTGTGTGCCACCACACCTGGCTGATTTTTGTATTTTTAGTAGAGAGAGGATTTTGCCATGTTGGCCAGGTTGGTCTGGAACTCCTGACCTCAAGTGATCCACCCACCTCAGCCTCCCAAAGTGCTGGGACTACAGGTGTGCGCCACCACGCCTGGCCGGAAAAATGCATATTTTCTATTTAAGGGATATAAGGTACTATCTGCATTAAATCAAGTTTATTGATTATATTATTCAAACTTTCATTTCCTTTGTATCCTTTGCTTGGGGGCAGGGGTCTTTTACTCTAATTCTGATAGAGATGTGTTATGTTAAACCTTCCACTCAAATGTTCTCTATAAAGCTCGTCTGGTGCTTTTCCTAGTTTTTGCTTTTTATATTTAACTATGGTGCTGTTGGGAGCATGCAGATTTAAAGTGTTCTGTCGGTACAAATTGTGCTTTTCTTTTTTTCTTTTTTTTTTTTTGAGATGGAATCTTGCTCTGTCGCCCAGGCTGGAGTGCAGTGGCCGGATCTCAGCTCACTGCAAGCTCCGCCTCCCGGGTTTACACCATTCTCCTGCCTCAGCCTCCGGAGTAGCTGGGACTACAGGCGCCCACCACCTGGCCCGGCTAGTTTTTTGTATTTTTTAGTAGAGACAGGGTTTCACCATATTAGCCAGGATGGTCTCGATCTCCTGACCTCGTGATCTGCCCGTCTCGGCCTCCCAAAGTGCTGGGATTACAGGCTTGAGCCACCGCGCCCGGCCCCAAATTGTGCTTTTCTATCATTACACAGTGTCCCTCTTTATCCTATTATAGTGCTTAGCCTTAAATTTCGCCCTTCTATTGTTAATATGACCACTTCTTATTTTACTTTATTTTTTTTTTTGCACTTGCTTAGCATTATTTTATTTTCTACCATTATCATTTTTTGAGACTACTAATTTCTTGCATATGTCACATCACTGTTTTGTTTTGTTTGAGACAGGGTCTGCCTCTGTTGCCCCGGCTGGAGTGCAATGGTGTGATCATGGCTCCCTGCAGCCTCAACCTCCCTAGCTGAGGCAATTCTCCTGCCTCAGCACTCTGAGAACCTGGGACCACAGGCCGGCATGATACCATGCCCAGCTAATTTTTTTTTTTTTTTTTGGTATTTTTTGTAGAGATGGAGTTTCTTCATGTTGCCCATCACCACTGTATTTTTGTTATTTTCATGGTTTTTTTGTTTGTATGTTTTTTGAGATGGAGTCTTCCTCTGTCACTCAGCCTGGTGTGCAGTGGTACAATCTCGGCTCACTGCAACCTCCACCTCCTAGGTTCAAGTGATTCTCCTGCCTCCACCTCCTGATTAACTGGGATTACAGGCACACGCCACCACATCCAGCTAATTTTTGTATTTTTAGTAGAGACAGGGTTTCACCACATTGGTCAGGCTGGTTTCAAACTCCTGACCTCAGGTGATCCACCTGCCTCACCCTCCCAAAGTACTGGGATTACAGGTGTGAGCCACTGTGCCCAGCCTATCACTGCATTTTTAAACCCAAGCTGACTCTTTGTCTTTTAGTGGGAGAATTCAATCTGTTCACATTTCGTTTAACAGTTGATCTACTGTACTTGATTTGATTACCTTTGGCTTATTTTACATTTATTGGTTTACCTTGCAGTTTTTTCCCTCTGATCTGGTTATCCATTTCCTTTTTCTTCCCATTACACTTTCCATTTCATTACTGGCAGCTGTCTCTTCTCTGGGGTTCCTAATCAAACACATATTCTTTTTTTTTTTTTTTTTTTTTTTTTTTTTGAGACGGAGTCTTGCTCTGCCACCCAGGCTGGAGTGCCGTGGCCGGATCTCAGCTCACTGCAAGCTCCGCCTCCCGGGTTTACGCCATTCTCCTGTCTCAGCCTCCCAAGTAGCTGGGACTACAGGCGCCCGCCTCGTCGCCCGGCTAGTTTTTTGTATTTTAAGTAGAGACAGGGTTTCACCATATTAGCCAGGATGGTCTCGATCTCCTGACCTCGTGATCCGCCCGTCTCGGCCTCCCAAAGTGCTGGGATTACAGGCTTGAGCCACCGCGCCCGGCAAACACATATTCTTTAGCACATTCCTTGATGGGGATTCTTTTCTCAGCACCCTCATCTGGAAGTTACAGAACCTGTCACTCTGTAGACTCCGGTCTTTTTTCAGCTTAGGAACATCTATTTGTTACTTGATTTGATTCTTGTTTCTTTATTTTTTATTTTTTTTTGAGACAAGGTCTTACTCTGCCACTCAGGCTGGAGTGCTGTGGCACGATCACGGCTCACTGCAACCTCGACCTCCTGGGTTCAAGTGATCCTTCCACTTCAGCCTTCTGAGAAGCTGGGAATACAGGCGCCCGCCACCACGCCCAGCTAATTTTGTTTGTAGTTTTTGGAGAGTCAAGGTTTCGCCACGTTGCCCGGGCTGGTCTTAAATTTCTGGACTCAAGCAATGTGCCTGCCTCCCCTCCCAAAGTTCTGGGATTACAGGCGTGGGCCACCGCGCTCGCCCTGTTGCTTGATTATTGTTTCTTTCACCAGCTTTTTCTTTCCTTTGCATATGAGCACTCCTGACTGGGTCCCCCGTTTATCTTTGGCGTCTTTATTTCATTCTTGGTGTACTTTTGCTCTGAGGTTTGATATTTCTTCTTGACCTTCCAGGCTGCAAATTTGAATCTCAAGAGTGAATTTCTTCTCCTTCAACTAGTACAATGAATTCTAAAAATCGGTCCTTTTTTTTTTTTTTTTTTTAGACGGAGTCTTGCTTTGTGGCCCAAGCTGAGCTGCAGTGGCGGGATCTCAGCTCACTGCAAGCTCCGCCTCCCGGGTTCAC
>NW_016824222.1:0-2266 GCF_001698545.2 Rhinopithecus bieti
AACGTTTCTTTCTAGTATTTGTCTGAGGATATTTTCTTTGTCACTCTAAACTTGAATATGCTCCAAAATATCCCATTGAAGATTCCAAGAAAACAGTGTTAGAAAACTGCTCAGTGACAAGGACAGTGTAACTCTGTGAGATGGATTCACACATCACAAAGTGGTTTCTCAGAAAGCTTCTTTCTAGTTTTTATTGGAGGATATTTCCTTTTTCACTATAGGCCTAATTGCACTCCCAAATGTGCCTTTGCAGATTTCACAAAATATTGTTAGCAAACTGCTCCATGAAAAGAAAGGTACAACTCTGTGATATGAATTCACACATCACAAGGACCTTTCTCAGAAAGCTACTTTCTAGTTTTCATCTAAGGATGTTTCCTTTGTCATCTTTAGCTTCAATGTGATCCAATATATCCTTCCTCAGATTCCCCAAAACAGTGCTCCCAAACTCATCCATGAAAGGAATAATGTATCTCTGTAAGATGTATTAACAAATCACAGAATGGTTTCTCAGTAACCTTCTTTCTAGATTTTATATGAGGATATTTCCTTTGTCACCATAAGCTTCAATGCACTCTGATATATCCCTATGCAGATTCTAAGATAACAGGCAAACTGGTCAATGAAAAGAACAGTGTAACTCTGTGAGATGAATTCACACATCAGAAAGCAGTTTCTCAGAAACATTCCTTCTAGTTTTATATGAGGATATTTCCTTTGTTACCACAATCTTCAATGCACTCCAAAATATCAGATTGCGGATTCCAATTAAACAGTGTAAGCAAACTGCACAAGGCAAATATCCGTGTATCTCTTTGAGATAAATTCACACATAACAAAGCAGTTTCTCAGAAACCTTCTTTCTAGTTTTATCTGAGATTATTTCCTATTTCAACATATGCCTCCATACGTTCCAAAATATCCCTTTGAAGATTCCAGGAAAACAGTGTTATCAAACTGCTGAATGAAAAGAATGGTGTAACTCTATGAGATGAATTCACGCATCATAAAGAACTTTCTCAGAAAGCTTCTGTCTAGTTTTACTTGAGCATATTCACTATGTCATAGGCTTCAATGCAGTCCAAAATATCCCTTCTCAGAGTCCCCAGAAACAGTGCTACCAAACTGCTCCATGAAAGGAATAGTGTAACTCTGTGAGTTGAATTCACAAATCACCAATCAATTTCTCAGAAAGCTTCCTTCTAGTTTTCTCTAAGGATATTTCCATTGTCACCATAAGCATCTATGAGCTCTGAAATATACCATTGAAGATTCCAAGAAAACAGTGATAGCAAACTCATCAATGAAAAGAACAGGGTATCTCTGTGAGATGAACTCATGCACCACAAAGTTGTATCTCAGAAAACTCTTTTCAGTTTTAATCTGAGGATATTTCCTTTTCACCGTACGTCTCAAAGCACTGCCAAATATCTCTTTTAGATTCCACAGAAACAGTGTTAGCATACTGCTCCGTGAAAGGAAAGATGTAGATCTGTGAGGTGAATTCACACATCATGAAGAACTTTCTGAGAAAGCTTCTTTCTAGTTTTAACTGAGGATAATTCCCTTGTCACCATAGGCTTCAATGCGATCCAAAATATCCCTTCTCAGATTCCCCAAACACAGAGCCACCAAGCTGATCCATGAAAAGAATTGTGTAACTCTTTGAGATGAACTAACACATCATGAAGTGGTTTCTCAGAAAGCTTCTTTCCAGTTATTTATAAGGATATTTCCTTTGTCACCATACCTTTCAATGCGCTCTGAAATATCCCATTGCAGATTCCAAGAAAACAGTGTTAGCAAACTGCTCAAATAAAAGAGTGGCGTAATTCTGTGAGATGAATACACACATCACAAAGCAGGTTCTCAGAAAGCTTCTTTGTAAATTTTATCTGATGATGTTTCCTTTTCCACCACAGACCTCAATGCACTTACAAATATCCCTTTGCAGATTCCAGGGAATCAGTGTTTGCAAACTGCTCCATGAAAACAAAGGTGTAACTCTGTGGGATGAATTAAAACATCAGAAAGTAGTTTCTCAGAAAGTTTCTTTCTAGCTTTTATCTGAGGATATTTCCTTTGTCACCATAGGCTTCAGTATGATACAAAATATCCCTTCTCATATTCCCCAAAACACTGCTGCCAAAATGGTGAATGAAAAGAATCGTGTAACACTTTGAGATGAATTAACACATCACAAAATAGTGTCTCAGAAATCTTCCTTCTAGTATTTATATGAGAATATTTCCTTTGTCACCACAAG
>NW_016824222.1:4191-7667 GCF_001698545.2 Rhinopithecus bieti
AGAAAGGTGTAATTCTGTGAGATGAATTCACACATCACAAAGAACTTTCTCAGAAAGCTTCCTTCTAGTTTTTATATGAGGATATTGCCTTTGTCACCATAGACTTCAATGTGATCCAAAATATCTCTTCTCCGATTCCCTAAAAACAGTGCTACCAAACTGATCAATGAAAAGTATCATGTAACTCTGTGAGGTGAATTAACACATTACAAAGCAGTTTCAAAGAAAGCTTCTTTCTAGTTTTTATATGAGGATATTTCCTTTTCCACCATAGGCTTCAATGCGCTCCCAAATATCCTTTCTCAGACACCACAAAAACAGTGCGGCCAAGTGCTCCCTCAACAGAAATGTTCAGCTCTATCAGATGAATGCCCACATCACAAAGCAATTTCACCAAAATATTCTCTCCAGTTGTGACCTTAAGAATTTTCTTTTTTCACGTTGCCTCTATGACCTCCCAACTATCCCTCTGTAGAGTCTACAAAAACAGTGCTAAGAAAGCTCCCCATGAAAAGATTGATGAAACTCTGTGAGATAAATTGACCCATCACAAAGCAGTTTCTCGGAAACCTTTCCTAGTTTTTATCTGAGGATATTTACTTTTCCACTATAGGCTGCAATACAATTCAAAATAACCCTTCTCAAATTTCCCAAAAACAGTACTGGGGAATTGCTCCAGGAAAAGAAAGATGTATCCCTGAGAGATGAATTCACACATCAGAAACCAGTTTCTCAGAAAGCTTCCTTCTGGTTTTTGTCTCAGGATATTTCCTTTGTCACCATTAACTTCAATGCCCTCCAAAATATCCCATTGCAGATTCCAAGAAAACAGTGTTAGCAAACTGATCAATGAACAGAACAGTGTAATGTTGTGAGAAGAATTCACACATCAAAAAGCAGATTCTCAGAAAGCTTCTTTCTAATTTTTTTCTGAGGATATTTCCTTTGTCACCATAAGCTTCAGTGCACTCCGAAACATCCTATTGCAGACTCCACGAAGACAGTGTTATCAAATGGCTCAAAGAGAAGCACGATGTAGCTCTGTGTGATGAATTCGCCCATCACAAAGCAGTTTCTCAGAAATATTCTTTCCAGTTTTTATCTGAGGATATTTTCTTTTTCACCATAACCTTCAATGCACTCCCAAATATCCCATTGCATACTCCATGAAAATAGTGTTAGCCAATTGCTCCTTTAAAAGAAAGCTGTAGTCTTGTGAGGTGAATTCACGCATCACAAAGAAGTTTCTCAGATACCTTCTTTATGGTTTTTATCTGAGGATAATTCCTTTGTCACCAAAGACTTCAATGCAATCGAAAATATCCCTTCCCAGATTCCTCAAAAACAGTGCTACCAAACTGCTCCATGAAAACTCTGTGAGAAGAATTCACACATCACAAAGCAGTTTCTCAGGATGCTTCTTTCTAGTTTTTATCTGAGGATATTTCTTTTTTCACTACAGGCCTCCATGTGCTCCCAAATATCCCTTTGCAGATTCCACAAAAACAGTGATGGCAAAGTACTCCAAGAAAAGAAAGGGGTATAACTCTGTGAGATGAACTAACACATCACAAAGCCGTTTCCCATAGAGATTCTTTACAGTTTTTATGTGAGGATATTTCCTTTGTCACCATTGGATTCAATGCGATCCAAAATATCCCTTCTCAGATTCCCCAGAAACACTGCTGGTAAACTGCTCCATTAAAAGAGTCGTGTAACTCTGTGGGATAAATTAACACATCAAAAGTGGTCTCAGAAAGCTTCTTTCTAGTTTTTATATGATATTATTTATTTTGTCACTGTAAGTGGCAATGCGCTCTGAAATATCCTGTTCCAGATTCCAAGAAAACAGTGTTAGCAAACTGCTTAATGAAAAAAACAGTGTAATGCAGTGAGGTGAATTCACACATCACAAAAGAGTTTCTCAGAAAGCTTCTTTCTAGTTTTTATATACGGATATTTACTTTTAAACCATAGGTTTCAATGTGCTCCCAAGTATCACTTCTCAGACAACACAAAAACAGTGATGCCAAAGTGCTCAATCAACAGAAACGTTTAGCTGTATAAGATGAATGCCCAAATCACAAAGGACTTTCTCTGAAAGATTCTCTCCAGTTTTTACCTCGAGAATTTTCATCTTTCACCTCAGGACTCTATGTGGTCCCAAATATCCCATTACAGATTCCACAAAAGCAGTGTTACCAAACTGCTCAATGAAAAGAAAGATTTAACCTGTGAGATGAATTCAAACATCACTAAACAGTCTCTCAGAAAGCTTCTTTCTAGTTTTTATCTGAGGTGATTTCCTTTTTCACCACAGGCTTCTCTGGGCTTCGTTTATCCCTTTGGAGATTCTACAAAAACAGGGTTAACAAACTGCTCAATGAAAAGAATGGTTTACCTCTGGGAGATGAATTCACCCATCACAAAGAAATCTCTAAGAAGGCTCCTTTCTACCTTTCAACTGTGCAGCTTATTTACTCTTCCACCATCACCCTCAAAACATTCTCAAATATCTTTTCTCAGACACCACAAAAAGAGTGATGCCAAACTGGTCAATCAAAATATGGTTTATCTCTATGAGGTGAATTCACACATCACAAAACATTTTCTCAAAACCTTCTCTCCAGTTTTATTTGAAGATATTTCCTTTTACCATCAGCCTCTATGAGCTCCCTAATAACCCTTTGCAGATTCCCCAAAAAATGTGCTGCCAAACTGCTCAATGAAAGGAAAGGTGTAACTTGTTAGATGAATTCAGCCATCACATAGCAATTCCTCATATAGCTTCTTTCTAGTTTTATCAGAGGAAATTTCTTTTTTCACCATAGGCCTCAAGGTGCTCCCAAATATACCTTTGCAAATTGCATGAAAGCAGCTTTAGCAAACTGCTCCATGAAAATAAAGGTGTAACTCAGGAAGATGAGCTCATGCATCACAAAGAACTTTCTCAGTATACTTCTTTCCAGTTTTTATCTGAGTATATTTCCTTAGTCACCAACGGCTCCAATGTTATACAAAACATCCCTTCTCAGATTCCAAAAAAACAGAGCTACCAAAATGATACATGAAAAAAGGATCGTGCAACTCCATGAGATGAATTAACACATCACAAAGCGGTTTCACAGATTGCTTCTATCTAGTTTTTGTATGAGGATATTTCCTTTATCACCATAAGCTTCAATGCACTCCTAAATATCCCATTGCAGATTCCAAGAAAACAGGGTTAGCAAACTGCTCAATGAAAAGAACAGTGTAACTCTGTGAGATGAATTCACACATCCCAAAGCAATCTCTCAGAAAGCTTCTTTTTGGTTTATTATCTGAGGATATTTCCTTTGTCACCATAGGCTTCAATGTGCTCCAAAAGATCATGGTGAGATTCCAGGAAAACAGGGTTATCAAACTGCTCAATGTAAAGAATGGTATAAGTCTATTAGCTTAATTCACACATCACAAAAAAATTTCTCAGAAAG
>NW_016824224.1:0-3375 GCF_001698545.2 Rhinopithecus bieti
TCTAAGCAAATGAATTAAACAGGTAAATGTGGCATCTGCTATTTTCCCTTCTTCTCTGGGTCCAGGACCTTGTTTATTGCTGTATAGTTATTTAATTAGCAATCTGGGAGTGAAAAAATTTAAACTCATGAGCTCCAGTGGCCACACAAAGTAGAGGTTAAAACATGTCTTGCTCATGATAGAACAGGTGGATTGAAAGATATCACACTTTTTTCCGGTGCTGATTTTTACAAGGTAGCCATTATTTCCCCCAATGCTCCTCCAAGTGATCTTATGCTAAAATAGAAAAATGTTGCAGAGGAAGAAGATTTGAAACCGTGCACACCCATACAAGTTACTGTCAACTTTTAGCAAGACTTTACTATTCCTTTGACTTCATCAACTGGGCTTTACTATTCCAGGAAACTCCTGCCCACAAAGATAAAAGTTGCAGAAAACTTCATTGTTTATTTCAGAGACTTCTCCAAAATCCCACTTAATTTATTATCAGACTGCCCAGCTTTTCAATAAATAGCATCAAATGACTGTTAACTCTCTGAGACTCTTGGAAATCCTACCCACCCATTTTAAATTAGTATGGTTTTCACCTAATATTAACCCTTACACATACACCCAAATCTCATAAATATTCTGACTTTTTGTTCTCTTCTCCTTGATTTTATGAGCAGTAAGCTTGGGTTTGTCTTATCATCAGGTATTTTAATGGTATTGTTCAGGGAACCAGCATTAACACTCCAATACACCAGAACCATCAAGGACTTTGTTAATATTTTTACCAACAAACTGTTTTCCAAGCTTAATTTCTCCAAAGTTTCTTCCTCTATTTCAATTTGGTTCTTTCCTGCCGTGATGGGAAGTTGTTTCGAATTGGATTCTAACTCTGAAGCTTCCTACGCCTGCCCACGTTTCTGGTCCATGATGGCTCTCATTTCCATTTTAGATAGCATTTTTATTTTCCTCAGCTTTAACTTCTATTGAAAAAAGTCGCTTAGTCACAGAGTAAACCTAATTTTGGCCTCATCCCACAGATACTTCAGCCACACATTACTCACTGTTTTCATTTCCAGAATGTAAATCACAAATACAAAGGAACACTCATCTCTGGACCCTTGGCAGAATCCAGTGTTGCAATGCACATGTCCAGCTTAGCAGGTTTATCCCACAGACAAATCCCTACAAAGAAAGAGCAATCCAATCCACAGCAGTTCTTATGCAAATGTTAAATGCTTTAAATATTTTATTTTAAGGTTTCTTGTAAAAATCATGGCTCATTAATCCAGTGTGTTTTTGAACAAGTACCATATAGATCCCAGAGAGGTCTTGAGCTCAGCCTTGGGGAACAGTGAGGAATAAGCTTAATATAGTGTCTTCACCATGGAGCTCAGTCTTATGATAAGCAGCCATGAAGTGAGCATTGTAAAAATAATTGCCTACATTGCAATTGTATAAAGTTCTGTGGAGGGGGAATACAGAGGACTGCAAGAGTATGTCACAGGACATATTGTGGAAGACAATGTGGCGATTCCTCAAAGATTTAGAACCAGAAATACCATTTGACGCAGCAATCCCATTACTGGGTATATACCCAAAGGATTATCAATCATTCAACTGTAAAGACACATGCACACGTATGTTTATTGCAGCGCTATTCACAATAGCAAAGACTTGGAACCAACCTAAATGCCCATCAATGATAGCAGGGATAAAGAAATGTGGCATATATACACCATGGAATATGATGCAGCAATAAAAAAGAATGAGTTCATGTCCTTTGCAGGGACATGGATGCAGCTGGAAATCAACATTCTCAGCAAACTAACACAGGAACAGAAAACCAAACGCCCCATGTTCTCACTCATAAGTGGGAGTTGAACAATGAGAACACATGGACACAGGGAGGGGAACATCACAAACCGGGGTTGGAGGGTAGGGAGCGAGGGGAGGGAGAGCATCAGGACAAATACCTAATGCATGTGGGGCTTAAAATCTAGATGATGGGTTGATAGGTGTAGCAAGCCACCATGGCATATGTATGCTAATGTAACAAACCTGCACATTCTGCACATGTATCCCAGAACTTAAAGTAAAATTTTAAAAAAAGAAAAAAAAAAGAGTATGTAAAAGGGGAACCTAGACAAACCTGGGAAGCTGGGGAAGGTCGTTCTATGAAAGTAATCTTTAACTGAGACTTGAAATTATTTCACCCTATTGGTCTCCACAAGGACATGTTGAATGTTAATGACATTAACTAAAAGAACAAAACCTTTAAAAGATAAATATTAGCTGTTTTGGTTTGGTTTGGTTTGGTTTGGCTGAGATACGTGATATGATAAAAAAATTTACAAACTATCTGAGAAAAAAGAGAAATTTGGCACGTTGTAAATTGACAGGTGAGGCTGCTTATACAGATTACTGTAGCTAAATGTGTGCAGTTATTACTGATGACTGCTTTTGGATTTTTATTTGTTTGTTTGCCAATATAGATATTCATATATACTTGCGAGACATATTGTGGTAATCCTCAAGTTTCAGGCCAAAGTTTTCTGTTCCATCGTCTGAAGTATTATAAAATTAAGTTTAGAAAGTAAAGAATGACTTAGTAATTCCTTCTAATTTTTGTTTATCTGGAAGATATTCAATTTTATTTATAATATTTTTACCTTTCACATACTGTTTTCCTTTTACGTATATTGGAAAGAAAATGTCACAAGATGACAGGGCTCTAGAACTTCTTGGAGAGGTTAGACAGATTGTATTATATCTGTTTAGAAAGCATAAATGAGAATTCATGAATATAAATTAGTGTTTTATTTTTTCTAGTGGCACATAGAATAGATCAATTACCTGACAAGTGACAGTGATATAAACAGTAAAACATCTCCTAATTTCTATGCAAAAATACAAGACTTAATAAGACAAATAAAAGAAGTATTTGAAAATAAAAAGACAAACATTCTTTTATGTCTCTTAGAGATGCAGTTGAGGATGGATAACAGAGGAGGAGGGTTTCATAACTGTGTGATTCCTGGCTCACTATGGAAATCGACCAATGCTCCTATTCAAGCCTGGCTTACAGACAATGGGTTTCACAAATATTTTGAAAGCCAAAATATTAAAATATTATTTTTGTTGAGTCAATCTTACAATTCTCACCCATATCAGGCAAGCAATACAACAGGAAAGATGGAGGGAGGTAGGGAAGGAAGGAGGGAAGGAGGGAGGAGGGGAGGGAAAGAACAAAGAAGGGAGAGAGGGAGGGAGGTAGGGAAGGAAGGAGGGAAGGAGGGAGGAGGGGAGGGAAAGAACAAAGAAGGGAGAGAGGGAGGGAGGGAGGGAGAAAGGAAGGAAGGGAGGAAGGAAGGAAGGAAGGAAGGA
>NW_016824224.1:5540-7033 GCF_001698545.2 Rhinopithecus bieti
TACCTTAACTTTAACATCTTCTGTTTTTAAAGTTTGAATAACATTTTGCACATGAATGCTAATGAAGCATTTTTTTTAAAGAAAACACTAAATTGAACTCCGTGAAATTAAAAGAAACAATTTCAAAATGCCAAGATACTTCCTTTATCTCTTAACTGCTGCAATAGTTTAAAATGAGAGCCAAACAATTTTATCAAGGGACAAGGTATTCATCAGAAAAGGTTAGGTCCTCAACCCTGTCCAGGATCTCACCCGGCTTCTGGGAAACCTGACTGAATATGTTTCAAACATTCTCACCTTTTGTCAGATATCCCATAGTTCTTGAGGTGTGCTTGGAGCTAGAAAGATAGAAATGTTATTTTCCAAGGACACATAAATGATGGTAAGCTTAACTCATTGCCCTGGAGCTGTATGGTTAGACCCCCATTTCAAAGTTAATTTCCTTTTTTTTTTTTTCTTCTTAAGATTTTACAAAGATCTTATCATAACACATGAATTAAGTTCAATCATTTGCCTCTGGTAAATCAGTTATTGTTCTCTCACAGAATATAAAGGAATAGGGTAAATCCGTGCTTCTGAACCAGTAGCCACAGGCACATGTTGCTATTTAAATTCGAATGTATACTAAAGTTTAATTAAGTTAAAAATTCAGCTCTTCAGCCACACTTGCTACATTTCAAGTGCTCAGTAACCACATGTGGCTAGTTGCTTTTGAACTGGCCAGTACAGAAATAGAACATACCCATTTTTGAAAAAAGTTACATTGGACAGTGCTGCACTAAATGATTAAAGAAATTAGGAAATTAATTGGTGTCTTAACTGGGCTAAGATTATTTTCCATGGTTGTAGGTTTTTTTTGTTTGTTTGTTTTTTGTTTTTTGGGACAGGGTCTCACTCTGACAGCCAGGCTGGAGTACAGTGGTGCTATCTTGGCTCACTACAACCTCTGCCTCCAGGGCTCAAGAGAGCCTCCCACCTCTGCCTCCCAAGTAGCTAGGACTACAGGCATACACTGCCATGCTCAGCTAATTTTTGTAATTTTTTTTTAGAGGCATGGTTTCACCGTGTTGTCCAGCTGGTCTCAAACTCTTAAGCTCAAACAAACCACCTGTCTGCCTCCCAAAGTGCTGGGATTACAGATGTCAGCACCATACTTGGCCTCAATGTATTTTTTAACTTTTCACCTCCTTTAGAATAAAGACATACTCTTGCAACCATATAGCTAGACTAGTATCCAACTTGAGAGTTTAATTCAGTGTCCACTGAGGAGTTTATCAGGCTACATGAGCAGACATAGAAAGATGTCGTGCAAAGAAGGACCAGTTGAATCAGGCTGTTGATCTGGAAGATGCAGGAAATCAGGTGATTGGTGGTCTTTTTCTGTAGCTGAAACCATGGAACAAGTCAGAGGCCAGAACGTTAGGGTTGGATGCAGATCACAAAGGAAGTTAAAGGCAAAATGCAGCTGCTGGCAAAGGAACGCAGAAGGATGA
>NW_016824225.1:0-2812 GCF_001698545.2 Rhinopithecus bieti
TGACTTCAGGAGTGAAGCTGCACAGCTTTGCGGTGAGTGTTACAGCTTTTAAAGGTGGCACGTCTGGAGTTGTTCATTCGTTCCAGTGGGTTCGTGGTCTCGCTGGCCCTCAGGAGTGAAGCTGCAGACCTTCACAGTGAGTGTTATAGTTCATAAAGGTGGCACATCCAGAGTTGTTCGTTCTTCCCATCCAGAGTTGTTCGTCCCTCCTGGTGGGTTCGTTGTCTTGCTGGCTTCAGGAGTGAAGCTGCAGACCTTCGCAGTGTTATAGCTCATAAAAACAGTGCAGTCCCGAAGAGTGAGCAACAGCAAGATTTATTGGGAAGAGGGAAAGAACAAAGCCACCACAGCGTGGAAAGGGACCGGAGCAGGTTGCCCCTGCTGGCTCAGGTGGCCCGCTTTTATTCCCTTATCTGGCCCCACCCACATCCTGCAGATTGGTCCATTTTACAGAGAGCTGATTGGTCTGTTTTGACAGAGTGCTGATTGGTGTGTTTACAATCCTTTAGCTAGACACAGAGTGCTGACTGGTGTGTTTACAATCCCTTAGCTAGACACAAAAGTTCTCCAAGTCCCCATCAGATTAGTTAGACACAGAGCACTGATTGGTGCATTTACAATCCTTTAGCCAGATAGAAAAGTTCTCCAAGTAACCACCCGTCCCAGAAGCCCAGCCGGCTTTGCTTCTCACTGGCACTCGCTGCGGGACTTTGCAGCTCCTAGCCCGGGCAGTCCGGCAGCCCAGAGGGAGCTCTTCCCTGATCAAGCCCAGCAGGCTCCGGCTGCGGGGCCGTAGAGCCACCGGGAACCCGCGCTGGCCTGCAAGTGCCGTGCACAGCCCCGGCTCCCTTCTGCGCCTCCCTCTCCACACCTCCCTGTGAGCAGAGCGAGCCGGTTCCAGCCTTGGCTAGCCCCAGAGAGGGGCCCCCACAGCGCAGCGGCAGGCTGAAGGGCTCTTCAAGTGCGGCCGGAGCAGACAGGAGACTGAGGAGGCGCCAAGAGCGAGCTAGGGCTGCTAGCACGTTGTCACCTCTCACTATCTCTGCAAATTTTTCACCTCAAGGAAATCTGACCTTTCCATTCAATGAACTATGTTTGGCTATGTATTCTCTACACTCCTCTACTTTGTTCCCCTGACCTAGCTCATATCCTGTTATTTCGTCATCTGTTTTCCAAGATATTAGCAATTTAATTAGCCAAACTGTGTTAGGGCATTAAAGACTGAAAACGAGTTAGCATGTTATCCTTATTTGGTATGGCAGCAACTGTTAGCTGTCCTCCTAAATCTATTCTCCCATATTTTTCCTGGCAAAATGACTAGACTACATTCCCCAGCCTCCCTTGCAATTAGATGTGAGCATGTGATTGAATTTTGACCAATGGCATGTGAGAATACGTACAGGGCGCCACCTTCAGGTCAAAGCTTTTAAGAAAAGGGTCTTACTCAAGTCTAGCTCTTTTCTTCCACCAGCTGTGTATAGATGCCAATGAGGCCCTAGGGAATTGAGGGGCCACAAAATGGGGAAAACCTGAATCTCAAAATGACTGTGGGGAGGAGAACCACCCTGCTGACTTGAGAACCCACACAAGATTGCTATGTGAGCAAGAAATAAACTATTATATTGAGCTATTACATATTTGGGTTTACTCATTACCACAGCTTAACCTAGAATACCCTGAGACACCTGGAATATATGCATTCTTACAGACATTACCTATAGACAATATCCTATGTCAAAGTATTGAATCTCTAATATCAAGAAATTTCAGGTATCACAGATGGAGACTTTGGAGATAGAGCTTTTTGCAGAAACCCTCACATCAACTACAAAGACAAATCATAGATGGATTCAGCCACAATACATGAGGGGAGAGGAAGTTGGACCAAGCAAAGACCCATTAACTAGAATAGGTTTTGAGGGAATCTGACCACAGTTTGCAGAGCGGGATCTCAGCCAAGACAGTTGGGAATACCTAGAGCAGTGTTTATAGCCTCAAACAATAGTCAGAGGGAGGAGAGCCAACTCAGTAACAAGAACTTCTAGAAAGGTTTCAACCCAGAAGTGAAGCACAGTGTGCATCATCATCATGATATGTCCATATCTTGCCAGCTGATAAGGTATCAAAGAAATGGGCTAGGGCAGAGTCTAGGAAGAAAAGTTTGGCAGGAGTTAGGCAAGGTTCCGCATGGGGACTTAGTCCTAGAGGGAAACAAGGCCAAATTACCAGACAAACTGTACAGTAGGAGATCAGAGCAAAAGTAACCTAGAAAGGGAGCGAGGAGCACTGCAATTCAGGGGTGTAATGAACGCACAAAGCTCACTCCCGGCTCAGTGTTTCAAGCCCTGTTAAATTAGTCTGAGGTTGTTGATATATTTTCTGCCATTTTAAACATTGATTTAAGAAAGGGTTAGGGGGTGATCTGGGTCTGCAAATAGGGCTCATCAATTCGGTTGAAAGGTACCAGGGAAAACAAAGGCAAGGAAGATGTGGGAGGAACTGACAAGTTAAAGATCCATTTTCAGCTCATGTCAGTTCTGGCCAACAAATCTTCATATTAGAAAGGCATGGCTAATGTCGAATCATAGGCGAACAATTAAAAATGCATAACATCATCTTCATTAAGTCGGTACCATTAAAGACCAGAACTATTAGCACATTTAAGCATGCATGACCAGTACCTCTCTTACCAGTTCATGAGCAAATCCTCTTTGTCCTTGCAAGATTCCACATTAGCCAGATTCAAAGAATTATCCAGCTAATATTGGCCATGGCCAGAGTTGGGACTTCATCTGTATAAATTGCTAAAAAA